>NC_143142.1:79258095-79566190 GCF_059928025.1 Delphinapterus leucas
TGAGTCGTATATGCTCTGTTTTTGATTTGCACTCAAAATATAAGAAAGTTTGCAAGTTGAGATTTTACTAAACAGGAGAGATATATGAAGTAATAGAAGATAATTAAGCTTAGTAAGTAAACAACTTAATAGCTTAGGTCTTTTTATTTCCTCTTATATTCTTTTGATTCATATTATTTTAAAATATGACAAATATGCCAATTATATTTAATGCCTGAAAAAGAAAAATTGAGTAGAAAGGATGTTATTTTTTTAACCTAAGCAAAACTTAACTGTTATAATGAAAATAATATTCATTATATGAACTTTTATTAAATACTACTAAGTGCCAGGCATTGGGCTGATTGTTTTATTGTATTAACTCATTTCATCCTCATGCAATTCTATCAAGTCAATGGTTTTGTGAAAACTTGTTAGTTTCCTTATGGGGAAACTGAGATGTATACTGGTTGTTTCTTGCACAAGATGACAAAATAACAAAGTGGTAAAACCAATATTTGTACTGATATCATAGCAGTCTGGTTACTAAATCATCACTCCTAATCATTCTGGTAGTATTCATAATTTATGCCATCCATTATGCTGTAATTCCTTCTCATTTCAACTTAAAAAAAGTAATTTGAGAACTATTTCTCACCTCTTACTTTCCCAATTAACTGGGCACTGGTGACCCTAAACAGATATGTGTCTATGCCAGGATTCCACCATCATTGGCTCACTTGGGTTGGTGTGTAAATTCTTTTGTAGGCAACCTAGCAGAACTGTTGGCAGTTATAATGTATACTTCTCACTAGGTCTAAGTTATAGTGTTTACAACTATTAGCACTTTTGCAGATTTTGGGTTTTTTTTTAATTACCTACAAGGTGACAGTCATATCAATCACTTATTTTGAACTTTAGCGTCTAAAAACTAAGGCCCAAGTATTTTGGCACAGTCGAGCAAGGAGCAGACAAAATTTTTCACACACTAAACTGGCTCTGTAAGCTTCAAATCCTTTGGTGTGAGAAACAGTGACCTTTCTTGGGAATGACCTCAGTTTCCTGACCTCCTCCAGGGCTGCGCATTTCTTTGTTCTGAGGTCAACATTTAAGAGCGTAGTCAAATGCTTTTGGTTTGCTCAAAAAATGACAATACATTGCTCCTCTTGTCTTTCACTGGGAGCTTTATACCTTCATTCCTTCTCTTCCTGACATTCAAGACGGAAGAGAGTATCTTTCGCCAACAGTATGCGATTTTTTCAGAATATCCAATACTCTTATTAGTAGGTGTCTGACCTTCTAACATTAGAAGTTTTTATTTTCCTTCATGTTTTAAATCAAATTTTTTTTTTGGTCTCATTTTTACTCAAGTGTGGACGCTTGTCATTTATTTGTCTTCTTGCATATACATTTCCACACCATGGAAACACTTCAACTGCATCAGACGTTTCGCTTAGCTAGGCAGTTATAGATATGTATTACTTTCTAGCTCCTCACACTTTTACTAGCTTTTTGTTATTTTATATTTTTATTGAAACTTGAAACAATCAACAATGAAAGCATGTATCTGCTCTCCTGCTTTACCATCATATTTCAGAATTACCTTTTCTCTGATTCTTTTTTTAAAATTTTTATTGTGGTATAGTTGATTTACAATGTTGTGTAAAGTTCAGGTGTTATTGTCTTAATTTTTATAATTCTCACCCTGCAAGCCCAGAAGGAACCAACTCTAAGATCTGTAGTCCCCAAGGGGAGCATAGCCCCTGTGTCCACCTCAGTCATGGCAGTGGGAGGTAACGGACAAGGATGAATCGCCAAGAAAGCAAAGCAGAGTCTGCCAGTGTAAAGAGCTTACACTACAGCCAGAAAAGATACTCTCAATTCCTGTCTGTGTGATTTGATAACATCCATGTTCCAATGGCTCCTATTTGTTTTCCAGACTCCTTTTGTCCTGATAAAAGTTTTTGCTTCAGACATACTGTATTTTTGTTCTGTTGTTTTTGGTTTTTGGGTTGTTGTTGTTTGTTTTTTTGGTACGGCTTACGGGATCTTAGTTCCCCCACAAGTGATGGAACCCAGGCTCCCTGCAGTGGAGGCTTGGAGTCCTAACCACTAGACAGCCAGGGAATTCCCATACTGTTTTTCTTTACTGTTGCATCCTGGACCTTTTACAGTAAGATAATTTACCTTTTACTGTATGAAGAGCTCTATCTTCACCAAACGACGTACAGTTCACCAAACTAAGAAGACTCATTTCTACTTAGAGTTTCAGCTTCATAAAGAAGCTAAATGGAACTTTGGGGTTGCTGCTCTTAGAAAATAGTGTATGTATTTTAAGAGTACAAAAAAGAGTGTGCATGGGTATCTAATTGGCCAAAGTGTTGTACCCTAGCAGAGATGATAATCTATCCCTCCATATTTGCTCTCCATTTATTCCTTACTAATAAAATATCTGGGTACAGGGCCCATGGTATGAAAGCTGCATTTCTTAAAACTCTCTTGAAGCTAGTGGATTTAGAGGCTTGTGTGCCATATTATATATATAGTTGATAACTATAAAACTGAAAATGCTTTTATTTCTCTGCTTATTCCAGCTTCTGATTGAATTATTAGCACAAAGTTGGCATTTAATACATGCAGATTCAACTGATCTAAAATTTTCATTGTCCATAGGCCATACTAAAATTTGTACACTACTTGTATACATATTTGTGGTTTTTTCATATACTATTTCCTGTCTGTAACTGTTTTTATTTCTTGAATTAAGAAAAACATTCTCCACACTCTGTATGATACATTAATATTAGAAAGATAAATATACACAGGCAACCCAGAAAATCAGTGGTGGACACATATTCTATAAAAGTAGTAGATACATATTCTATAATCCACATGGTAAAATGTATTGTTTTTTAACAGCTTTACTGAAGTATAATTGACATACAATTATACTGAATGTATTTAAATTGCAAAATTTGATGAGTTTGGACATTTTGACGTATATATGCACCCTTGAAATCATTACCGTAATGAAGATAGTGAAAGTATCCATCACCGCCACAGAACAAAATCTCCTGTTTGTCCTTTGTAATCTATTCCTGCAGCTGCCTGCCGCCCATCTCCTAACCCGCATCCATCTCCCGTCAGCCACTGAGAGTTTTTTCCTTTTTATTGCTGAGAAATATTTGGTTTTATTACTTTACCACACTTGTTTGTCTAGTCTCCTTGGGATGGACATTGGATTTTCCTCAGGTTTTGACTAATACAAATAAAGCTGCTAAGAACATTTGTGAGAATGTCTGTGTGGGGAGATATGCTTTCATTTCTCTGGAGTAAATACCTATGGGTGGAATGGCTGGGTTATATGGTAAGTGTATGTCTCACTTTTCAAGAAACTACCAAACTGGATCCAAAGTAGTTGTATACAGTAGCACTTTGTGAGAGTTCAATTAGTTCCATATCCTTATAAACATTTGGTATGGTCAATCTTTTTTATTTTAGCCATACTAGTGGGTATGTGGTTGTTTTAAGAGTTTTTTAATACACTCTAAATTAACTTCTTTGTTGGGTATAAGTTTTCCAGATACGTTCTCCCAGTTTCTGTCTTGTCTTTTTGTTCTCCTAACAGTGTCTTTTGAAGAACTACTGCTTTTAATTTGGATGGTGTTTAATTTTTTGATATTTTATTAATAATTCGTGAATTCTGTGTTCTACTTAAGAAATCCTGGCCAGACCCCAAATCACTAAAATTGTCTTATTTAGTTCTAGAAGTATTTTAATTTTAGCTACATATTTAGGTATATGATCAGTCTTGAGTGCATGATTAATTTCTGCACATGATGTAAGGTAGGGTTTGAGGTTCATTTGTTTGTTTGTTTGCACATAGCTATATTTTCTGCATTTAGTAAAAATATTATTGTTTCCCTTGAATTGCTTTTGCACATCTTTCAAAAATCAATTGGCCATATATGTGTGGTCCTGTTTCTAGATTCTCCATTCAATTTCATTTATCTATCTATCTATCTTTACTTCAGTACCACACTGACTTGTACTATAGATTTATAATAAGTTCTGAAAGAATAGAGCATAATTCTTCCAACTTTATTTCTCTTTTTCAAAGTTGTTTTATCTATTCTAGTTCCTTTGCATTTCCATATAAAGTTTAGAATGGCTTTGTTTCTGCATGCCATCTAGCGCCTGGCTGTCTTACCAGCAGAGGCAGTAGATAGGTTGGCTTTGAATAGGAGCCCATGCTGTTGATCCATTCACAGCATTTACGCCTGATACCATGAGAGCTCCATTCATAAGCTTGTTGTGTCAGCAGAGACTGACTGACATCAACTAGTTGAGTCATTCTGCCTGTTTGGTTGTTTGGTGTTTCTGCTGGTTTGGTGCCTCTTCTGTCTACTTGGTTGTTTGGATGCTCTCTGGTGAGTGCCAATTTGTGATGAAAAGAGTTTCACTTTTTATGTCCACTCCCATTAAGTCTGCCCATATGACTCCTTCCAAGACCTCCTGGTCCTCAGTCTTCCAGTTTTCCAGGCATTGTGCTTCCTTCTTAGTGCTGGGAGGTTGAGATGAGAATTTGTTTTTCTTTACTTTGTGGATAATTTCCAGGAAAGTCCATGACCATTCTAACTCTCCTGATGAAACAGGTCCTTGAAACACCATACAGTTTATTGCCCACTCTCTGAGCTGTTTGTGTCTTACCAGTCCTCAGGCAGACTTGTCATATCTTGCTCCAGTCTGATTAAAATGATGGTATAAAGATATCATTAATGTGATATTCAGTAGAATGTCCAGATGTCGCATGTCACTCTGGATTGCAATTGCGATACATAATAGGAAAAGCAACGTAACCCTGGGATAAGACCATAAATGTATACTATTATCTATACTAGGTAAGGCAAATTGCTTCTGGAAAATGAAACTACTTGCCAGGGTGTTACAGTCTGTTTCATGGGGCAGTATTTCTATATCAATAAACTCTCCTTTACTCAACTTTTTGTTTGAACACCCCTTCTCCCAATCCAAAACCCTGAGGTCTAATCCTATACATATTCTTCCGGCTCCTGTTAATACATATTGTCTAACTCCTGTGGCTTCTTCCAGATGCATTTCCTTTCTTCCTGCTGCAAATCTAGCTCATTTCTGACAGTATACATTGTAGTTTGATCATAGTTGCTGGACTTGTGATTAGGATGAGATGCGAGGCTATTTCCTAAAACAGAGAAATGCTTTCTTGCAAGGCTGAGATATTTGCATCATCTTCAAGCAAAGGGGAAGCAATAAACTTTATCAGAAAAGAGTGGGCTACTTTCACAGGCCACAGAGTTTCAAGATATTTGGGGATTCAAGATTTTCAACTGTTTTGAAATGGATGCCCCATTCCTGGTCTCAGAGTCCCAATCCTTCTCAACTTACAGCCTTGACTTTGAAATGGCAGGCTTGCCAAAGCTGAGAATTCAATATTCTCTGACACCTATTAATAGTCTTGGGCCTGATCCTCACATCTCTTTGTATGATGCTAAGGAAGCTTTCTAGCTTTGCTTTGAATTGGTTATTAATATACCTTGGTCTTTCAATGTCTTTCCTAAAGAAGCAATAGTCTCCACTACCAGCCATTTGATTCGAATTTCTATTCCCTCTCAAAGCTTGATGTATTAAACCACAAATAAGCATCCAAAGGTATTTTATGCTGCTTCACCACCAGTGAATTTTTACAAAGTCTCTGCCGCCCTCTTCCAATGGCTATCAGTACGCCACTTAGCACCACCAGAGATGGGTCTTCATTGTCACCAGCCAGCGGGTGATGCTTCAAAAATCCCATTTTAGAGTCTCTTCCAAGGACCGCTCTTAATAGAGTGTTATTGGGCAAATTCTACAGAAAACTCTGAACCAGAGATTTGCGTGGGTGGTTTTTGGGAATTGTTCTCAGGAACAAAAGCAATAAGGGTGAGGCAAGAATGGGACAGAAGAAAAAAAGATTAAATCGTGCTACAGTAACAACAGCAGCCTCAGCTAATTGGATGTGAAGTTTTTAGCCTGGAAGGTCCTTCATATGTATCCTGATCAGAGGCAAGGGAACCAGTCAGTCTCACATACACATCAAATAGTGGATGAGTGCGGGAAGCCCTTGCTTGGAGAGAGGGTAAAACCTTGAGCAAAACACCTCTCTTAAAAGGAAAGCCATCCCTGGGGATGTACTCAGCTTCAAGCCATTATCAGGCTACACTGCTGACAGCTGGGAGAAAAGTTCTGGGATCTAGAAAGACATATCTGACCAAGAGCACTATAGCCTCCAATCCATCATGTTTTGAACAAATGATAGAAAGATCAATAGCATTAACAAATCACCTCATCATGTATATGTGTTTTTGCTTGAGTTATGTATCTTAGTGGGAGTTATTTCAGGGCAAGAGAATATCTGGTACTGTTTACGCTTTTCATTATATCCTCTATGTTGTCATTTTCTTATAAAAAAAGTATTCTTTATGTAATCAGAATGACATATATGCCTATTTTTATTACTAAAATATATTTTTAATTAAAAAAAGAACAAAGGCCTTAGACCCTGTCATCACTAAATCCTGGTTTGCTTTTAGTTTTTTTAAACCACTTTATTGAGGTATGATTGACATATAAGAAGCTGTACATATTTAATGTATACAACTCTATGAGTTTGGTGCTAAATATACACCCATGAAACCATCACCACCATCAAGGCCATAAATATATCCATCACCTCCCAGAGTTTCTTTTGGGCCCCCTTTTTTATAGTTAGGTGTTTGTTTGTTTTGTAGTAAGAACATTTAGTATAAGGTCTAACCTCTTAGAAAATTTTAGGTATATAATAAAGTATTGTTAGCCATAGGCAATGGAAAGGTAATTGTTAAAGGGTACAAAATTTCAGTTAGGTAAGATAAGTTCCAGAGATCTACTTTACAGCCTAGTGCCTATGGTTTTTTAGTTTCTAAATCAGAGAAAAAAACTAATGAACTTATGTATACTCGGCAAATCTTTTTAATTAAAATATTTCAACTTGGACTTATTTCCTATTTTCTTATTTCCGTTTCAGTTCAAGTATTTGTAATCATTCTCTTGTTTCTTTGTTAAATATATATTAAACCTCTCTTATTTTATAGATTTTATAAACACAATTCAATAGACTAAGTTGTTTTTTCACTGTTTATATTCCTCGTTTGTATTTTGTACCTCCTGTGACTAGAGTACACTTTGGTGTTATTTTGATTTCTAGGTGAAATTTGTATTATCTTTTGGTGATTTGTTGAAGAAATTGTTTGTAGGTCAATCTCCTCATCTTCTCTGTGGATCCTGTCATTTTCCTCAATAAGGTCTTTAACAGGCTCTTTCTCCCCAAACTGCAGCTTGCAGCGAGACGACCAGGCTTTTTGAAGTTACTTGTTAGATTTTCTTTGATGTGCTTCTGAAGATTGTAGAGAATACAATCAATCCCTGGTGTGTTCACATATGTTTTGATGTCTTTTCAAATCCAGTTTTTGTTTCTAAAGTAGAGAAGTTCACAACCATATTTCTAATGTTTTTTGTCCTTGTGAACTAACATTTTTCAGCCTTTTACCTCAATCACTGTGATGGCATTAAGCTGTTCACTCTTATTGTATTTTTTACCATTGAAAACAGATGATCGTACTTAAATATGCTTGTGAGAGAATTAGGTATATATTGGAACATATAGTGATGCTTTGAAATTTCATGATTTGATTGGAACTTATATTCATTTTATTAGGAAATATTGTGGACAAAATCAAAGTGAGGAGGAGAGCTGTAGGAATAAGCAGATACACAGGTTATGGTTTGTCTTTCTTGCATCATTTTTACTAAGACTGAGAGAATATTTCTCATTATTACTCCAAAAGAAACCTTTCTGAGTAATTAGGTTACTGATTGTTAGCTTTTACTTTGGGGATATAACTGACCATTGTTACTAAGGAAATTCCCCAAAATCATAGCCCCAGCCCGAACACCCAGGAGTTCTAATAGTCAAGACAGAGAACTTTCTCCCCTCCTTCTCTTTCCTATATTGTTCTATCATCAGTTAAACATCAGTGAAAATTCATTGACTGTGACTTAACTAGTGAGAGAGAAGCAGTAGGAACAACAGTATGTACAACAGGCATACGTTGCAGAGAAAGGAAAGCTGAATAACAGTTGTAAAATTAGGTACAATTACCTCAGTAACAGTTATCTAGTGAATGTTAAATGAATAAATGGTAATTTAAAACTTGATTCTTATTTGCCGTAATGCAATTCCTGTTGGATCTCGGTACAGTTAGACTAATTATATCTGTTGAAAACTCATTTATTCTTAATAGAAATGACAAGAATCCAAGACTAATGTTCGATGGTTCAGGACTCAATTTCTCTCCACATGGCTTTGACAACTCAAGCCAATCCCCACCTGCTTCCCCACCAATGCTTCTTCAGCCTGAGAGCTAAAATCAAGAAAAATCATCAAGTCTAAAGTCAAGCGGAGCCTTATTTTTCAGCAGTCTTTTTCAGACATTCCAAGCTCAAAAAGGCTTGGCCTAAATGGTACTCTTCTCCATTCCCACTCACATACACAAAGCTTTATTGCATTTATATCTTATCTTTTCCTGTTTGTTTTCCTCTGTAAGTAGATTGATATGAAGCTATGTCTAGAAATGGTATGTCTTCATCATTTATCCTTGGTATCTGACATATAATAGATGACCAAGAAGTGTTAATTACCTAAAACGAATGTCATTTTTAAACTTTCTGCCAAGATGGCAAATTAGGAAGGCTTCCTGTTTCTTCCCTCAAAAATTAACAGTGAAGAAACTGTAAGGGGCTATAAAGCAGAAATCCAAGAAATTAAAAACAACAATAATAAACCATGAGAAACTCCTGAGATGGAGGGGCAGAACAAAAAAGAAGAGATGGAAAAAATCAGGGTATTCAGAAGGATATTATGCATGATTTTGGCAAAAAAGCCATAATCATAAAGGAAATATTAATGAATTCTACTACATTAAGCTCAGAAACTTCTGTTCATCACAAGACTTCAATAGGAAAGTAAAAGTGCAAAGCAGAGAAAAGAATCTACTTTTGCAATAGATATAACAGACAAGGGACTTATATCCAGAATACATAGAGAATATTTGTAAGTCAACAGGAAAAATGCAAGTAACGTCACTCTCAGAATAGGCATACACTTGAATACCACTTCACTGAAGGAAATATGAAATCTTCGTGAAACATATTTAAAAAATGCTCAATTTAATTAAAATTCAAGGGAAGTATAAAAGTAAACCGTGATGCCACCAGAATGGCTACAAAGCAAAAGTCTGATGATACCAAGTGTGGTAAAGAAAGTAGAGCACCTGGAACTCTTGTACAGACTTGCTGGGATGTAAATTGTTTCCATCAATTTGGAAACAATTGGAATTACCGACTAACACAGCTCACGTGCCTATCACACATGCAGAAATTCCTGGGTGTGTTCCCAGCAGAATTGTGCACACCTGTATGCCAATATCATGTTGATAACAGCGCTATTGAAAACAAGGAAAACAAAATAATTGAAATCAACCTAAATGGTCATTAATAGCATAGTGCACAAATAAATTGGGATATATTCACACATTAGAATACTATACAGTAAGGAAAATAAACAAACTGATGCTACACTCCATGTCATGGATACGCCTCCCAAACACAATGGTAAGAGAAAGAAGCCAGATATAACAAATACATACTAAAAGAATTCAGAGATCCAGGTGGAAAATAGCAGTCTCAGCAGTGTACCAACTATTCCCTGGCTATGAGGCGTCCTTTACCAAATAAAAGGAACAAACTCAAAGGCGGTGGGCATTCCGAGGAAAGTTAAGGTAGAAACTTATGAGGAATTAAAGTACTTTATAACCAGAAAGATATGGGCAAAGTTACTTCATATAGCTTTTAAAAATGCATTTCTTTTTATATACTTTATAAATGATATTTAGGAAGACAAGTGTCATCTGTCATGTCATTGCCTATTATTTATTTTGAAAAATTGAATGAATCAAATGCAAGATTTTCCTCTCCCCTCCAAAAAAAATTTGTATTGCTATGTGTTCAAGAATGTTTAGTTATTACTTAGCACCTTGTGCAATGTCACGATCCCTTTTTGCACTATATACTTGTCAAGTCTGAATGGTGGTTGAAATTTAAATGTTATATTTAAGAATATTCACATCTATTCAAGTTTATTATGCCTTTTATGACTAAGCTAAAGTATACTCTCTTCTAAGAAGCATTTTCAGTAAATTACAGGTCAAAGTAATTTATTTTTCTACTAGACTAATAACCATTACTGTCTCTGATACTTAATCAACAATTAATTTCTTAAATTGCTAAACAAAGCCATCACATTACCTATAGTTCTTTCTTTCACTTTTCCCAGAATTTTTTGAAGCAAAGGCTGTAATTTCCACCATTACAGTAGGCCATTTATTCTAAAAACAGGAAGGGAATATCTATCATTTGGATATTTTAAAAACAGCTTCCCATAATACGCTCCTGATATATGAACTGTTGCACTGCCAGGCTATAATGGAGTAACTGAAAATTCAGAAGCCTTGTGTTATACCCCATCTGTTTAGGGAGTGCCTTTCCCATATCATGAAATATTTTTTGTTTGGTTTCGGATCTTCATGCCCTTTAATTATAATATCAGAGGTTGTTTAGGAATTCTTTTATCCCTGAAGTTATTGGCAAATTTTATCAGAAGAAGAGCTCTTGCCCTCATATTTTTTTGACTGTTTACCTTCCATAGTGAATTATCTCCAAGCATTCTAGATGATGCTTTTGTTCTATGCTTATATGAGTTCTTATTGTAATATCAAGAAAGTGATACATAGCTCTGAAAAATCCATCCTCGGACAGCATGTTACTCAGTAACTTAACTTCATCTCTTGACTGATGTGATAATTTAGTAAATGAAATAAAACATCTAATTTTAGAAAAGGAGAACTACAGGGCTAATGTACTCTTTCAACAAGATGGATGTAGCATTTTAGGAGATTACAAGTGACCCCATGAAATGCTGCTTTACTTCTATCTTTTCTATGGGAATTACCAGGTGGTTTCTGATGTGCTTGGGCATGACTTTTCCAATCAAAAAGATCAGGAAAGACAATAGTTTCTGTGCATGTGAAACATTCTCAAAAGGAAAAAATAATTATGTGCTATGACAGGTTCTGAAATTTGCTTATAAGAGAAAAGTGAAGGATTTTTAAGCATTCAAACAGCATGTCTAATTGGCACAGGTATTATAGCGATAAATCATTTACGGTTCTTTTGCTTACATCATACTGATGACCAGCAATATGTTTTTGTGTTACTTATGTTTAATCAGAATGATGCACCCTAAAAAATATCCTTTTAAAAACTCCTCTATATTTTATCTGAAATTGTGTTTTCAGAAACTCAGGGATTCAGAGAATTACTCTGTTTAATTAAAATTTCTTTCTCTTCAAGATACATGGTATATTGCATTTAGCAATTTACATAAAAATTTAAAGATGGCTTTACTTGTGTATGGGAAGGGGATAGAGGTGTCGTTACTTTGAGAGTGGCTCAAAATATTTTTAGATAAATATACTTTTTGCCAAAGATAAGCAAGACCAGACAAATATTTTTCATACATTAAAGAAGTCTAGCCCAACATTATTCTTTTTTTATTTTCTTGAATCATGGAAACTCCTTTTGGGAGTCCAGGAATAAAAGAGATAATTCATCATTAAACCTAATAAATATAACACCTAGACAAGTGGATGAAATCTGAAACTTATAAAGCACAGATTCAAGCTCCAGAAATATTTTTAAAATAGGTAGTCTTGTTTTCTATTGGTCTGATAATGTAAAATATAAGTTAAAATGAGATCACTAAATCCGCACTGGTCTCACGATGACACATCAGAGGGAAATTGCCTTTTAAGTATATGTTGGCAGGGAACTCAGCAATAAAGGCCTTTCTTAGTTTAATCCATGTTCTTCTTTCAGTGACCGATTAGTCTCAGTAAAATGAGGCACCTGGAAGGGGATCAGGTGAGTGGACAGATGAAGCAGGAAGAAAAAGAGATGGAGAGTATAGAATATTAAAGGTAAGTTTTTCCTTCTTCAGTATTTTACTTAGAATTGCTTGTAACCAATCCCCAGTTTTTCTTTCATTGAAGGAGGTTAATATTGAAGCATAGGAGAAGACAATCAAATTGCTAGAGAACCCGATGGGCGTCCACATTTTTCTTTGCTAAATACATTTATGTTAACAACACCTACTGATTCTAGAAGTAGCTCCTTATTTAACTACAGCAATTTGCTTAGTCACTAATTTCATTATAGCTCCAAGACTAGCTGATTTTTATTTCAGTGGAATACTACTGTTTTAAATATAACTAACTAGTCATGTTTCAGTGTTAAAGAAATGGGGTTTCTTACTCTAAACTTTTTCTGGGCTCAGTTTTAGATCGAATTTAGTAGATACCTAAGTGATGTCGATTCAGCTAATATGAAATCATAGGACAAGACAGGAAGAAAGGTCTTAGCTAATGATGTACTAAAACTTAACAGTCATTTTCAGTTAAAAAAGATAATCAAATTCAAGCCTTTCTCTAAAGACTAAATATCTGTGTTTTATATACTATTTTTCAAGGTCGTCATTATAAACATGGTAATTGCCTAAATATGGTAATGATAATCTGTACTGATATTTTATTATTGATAAAAATTAGGGTTAATAAAGTTCAAGAAATTTGGATTATTATTACTACTAATTTTAAAGATACAAATAATTAAAGATACAAATAACCATGTAGGTCTACAAAGAAGTAAGCCATGTCAAGGTGTCTTAGAAAGAAATAGTTAACTTTTTGAGAATGCACACATTTAACATTCAGAGTAGAAAGGCTAAAAACAGCAGAACTTAGTAGCTAGTTTCACAAATATTTCATTTGTTTTCAGGGTCACAAAGTCGGTGGGAAAGCATATTTGTATTCTGCGCTCCTAACCCACATCCATCCTCAGGCAAATTGTCATCATTATCATTTTCAAGATGAATGAAAGACAGAGGTTTAAGTCAGGATGCAAAAATCAGTGAATGCATTTGATTAATAAATAAATAAAAGTAGTATAATATTTTGCTGACTATTGTTAAAAGACAATTAAAAAATGACTATCATAAAGTTATAAAAGTGACCATGTGCTGATGATTTTAACTGAAGGGTACCACCATGATGCTAGCAAAGGAGAATCCAAAGAAAAGGCATATTTATAGATAGGTGATATTGAAAAGTATGTGTCAATGGAGGCAAAATTACCTTCTTCAGCCCTGGGGAGCAGGTGTGGGGGGAGGAGAGTCACTTGAACCTCTACCAGGCAGGACAGAATTTGCCTGTCTATAGACTATTTGCATTGCATTTCTAAAAGTTTCTATAATTTCCAGAGCTGCAGAATAACTCCCAGGTAATCTGAATCAGACAAACTTCAGGAGTGTCCTCTAGCTAATGCATAGTTTTCCACTGAAGCACAATTGTTTTTTCCTACACTCTTAGATTTTGGATATTTTAATATATATTTTGAGGGAAATTGTGAAGTTTCAGAAATAGAAACAGCTCTGCTCTATTTAATGTCTGTATGATTTTAAAAAAATTTTTACTGAAGTATAGTTGATGTACCATATTATATAAGTTACAGGTGTACAATACAGTAATTCCCAATTTTAAAAGGTTATATTCCACTTATAGTTATGATAAAATATTGGCTATATTCCCCATGTTGTACAATACATCCTTGTAGCTTATTCTATACATAACAGTTTGTACCTCTTAATCACCTACCCCTATATTGCCCCTCCCCACTTTCCTCTCCCCACTGGTAACTGCTAGTTTGTTCTCTATATCTATGAGTCTGCTTCTTTTTTGTTATATTCATTATTTTGTTGTATTTTTCTAGATTCCACGCATAAGTGATATCATACAGTATTTGTTTTTCTCTGTCTGACTTATTTCACTTAGCATTATACCCTCCAAGACCATCCATGTTCCTGCAAATGGCAAAATTTCATTCTGTTTTACAGCTGTGTAGTATTCCATCATATATATATATATATATATATATATATATATATATATATATACCACATCTTTATCCATTTATTTGTTGATGGGCACTTAGGTTGCTTCCATATCATGGCAATTGTATATAATGCTGTTATGAACACTGGGGTGTATGTATCTTTTTGAATTAGTGTTTTGGGCTTTTTTGAATGTCTGTATGATCTTAGTCACCTAATTTCAAAGCTTAGTTCCCTCCTTTATAAAATAAATGAAATAACTTTATATAATGCAGGGTTTTGCAGGGGAGGGGCAAGGGATTAAATGAGACAACATATGGAAGAGACCCTCAATAAATATTACAAAAATATGTCATATAATTCTTACAGTAGATATTTGAGATAGACATCATCATGAAACTCAGAGTCTTCACTCAAAGTTGTATGCCCATATCCCTCCTAGAACTAACCTGTTAGCAGTCTCTTAGAGCTGCACTCAATATCTCACATTCTGTATGCCACTGAACCCATTCTGTCCTCTGAAACTGGATGCATTGTAAAATCTTTGGTGTCCTGCAATTGTTCTTGTCCAGGTGGCTATCTGGGCATAGTTATCACTGACGGCACTTGCCCAAATCTGGTCATTGGTATTCATATTAACAGCAAATCAATGGCATTATATGCTTTACTTAAAACTATGTATTGTTTAAATTGTGTTAAAACAGCATTTTGTGGTTTACGTTGAAGTGAAAGGTTACAGGGTATTCAGAAAATCTTGGAAATAAAAATATATTTCTAATATATTATTGGAGGATTTACTAGACTTATATATTCTAAAAAATTTTGTCATATATAAAATAAAAATTTGAAGTTTTTCCCTTATAGTTTAATTGGACATATATTTTTTTCTTAGTCATACATAAATAGTGGTCCCTCTTTAAAACTGACAGTTTTCTAGATGTAATGAATCACAGCATACCAATTTATTTAATTTTCATAACAGCACAGATATAAAGGTAGCTTTTATTGCATTATACAAATGAAAAACCTGGTATTTAGAAATTACTAGAACCTCAGAATCCTTACATCCAATCCTGTGTCCTTCCCATTATTGTAACAATAATATTCAGAACACTTTTTTTTTTAATAGTAATCTTTTTTATTTATTTATTTTTATATTTATTTTTGGCTGTGTTGGGTCTTCGTTTCTGTGCGAGGGCTTTCTCTAGTTGCGGCAAGTGGGGGCCACTCTTCATCGCGGTGCGCGGGCCTCTTCACTATCGCAGCCTCTCTTGTTGCGGAGCACAGGCTCCAGACGCGCAGGCTCAGTAGTTGTGGCTCACGGGCCTAGTTGCTCCGCGGCATATGGGATCTTCCCAGACCAGGGCTCGAACCCGTGTCCCCTGCATTAGCAGGCAGATTCTCAACCACTGCGCCACCAGGGAAGCCCCAGAACACTTTTATTCTATAAAGATTTCACTAACAGTATTAAGTGAATGCACAATCTTGGAAGCAGTAATTTCTTGATCCATTTTTAAAAGTACTTAGGAATATGTCAGCTCAGCCACTCTCAAAAATTGTATCTATATGTGTGAGTCTATTTCTGCTTTATAAATAGGTTCATTTGTGTCATATTTTAGTGATCTCATATTGTATGTGTCTTTCTGACTTACTTTACTTGGTATGATAATCTCTAGTTGCATCCATGTTGCTGCAACTGGCATTACTTCGTTCTTTTTTATGACTGAGTAGTGTTTCATTGTATATGTGTACCACATCTTATTTATCCACTCATCTGTCGACCTAGAGAACAGACTTGTGGTTGCCAAAGGGGAGGTGGGGTGGGGGAGGGATGGATTGGGAATTTGGGGTGAGTACATGCAAACTATTACATATAGAATGGATGGACAACAAGGTCCTACTGTATAGCATGGGAACTATATTCAATGTCCTGGAATAAATCATAATGGAAAAGAATATAAAAAAGAATGTGTGTGTATATATATATATATGTGTGTGTGTGTGTGTAACTGAGTCACTTTGCTGTACAGCAGAAATTAACACAATATCGTAACAACTATACTTCAATAAAAAAATTGTATCTATATGAAGCAAAACTAGAGTTGGAGACAGATCTCTTTTTAAAAAAATTTTGAGAAAATTGATTTTTATTTATTAAAAACATGACTGTCCATGTATATATGCAGGAAAATATTATACATTCAAATACCTGGATCCTTTCAATAAATATATTTTGTGTGACATAAGCAGAGGATTGGAGGTAGAAGTTTAATAAAACACGGAGTTAAAATTGTTTGTTTGTTTAGGTTGGGGGAATTATCAGTGTATTTGTAAGCTGATGTGTCATGCTTTGTGTGGTTAAATGGAGAGTTTTTCCAGCAATGTCCGTGATTAGGTAAAAAGGGAAGAAACAGATGAAAGATTTATGAAATGTATGCTGCATTACTGGTTATATCTGGTCCCATGACTTGGGTATTGAGAATGCCATAACCTGAAAACTCTGCAGGTAGATATTAAAATTATTTCAGTGCCTTCATACATTAATTTTGACTTCCTACCTTCATAATTTATTTCCAATGCTTCCTTTCTACTTTTTAAACTAAAAATTTTAACGTCTACCTTCTTATTTTCAAAGTTTGTTGTTCCCTCTAGAAATAAGACGGTATGATGAAAAGAGCCTGGGATGATCTAAGTAAGGAATATTAATAAGTACATATCACAGTATATGGGCTAAAGGATTACTTTAAAGAGAATTTTCTTACTATGTTTCACAATACATAGACTTTTTAAAAAAAATTGGGGTATAGTTGCTCTACAGTGTTGTGTTAGTTTCTTTTGTTCAACGAAGTGAATCAGCTATATGTATACATATATCCCCTCCCTCTTGGGTCTCCCTCCCACCCCCCATCCCACCCATCTAGGTCACCACAGAGCACCGAGTTGACTCCCTGCACTATACACAAGGTTCCCACTAGCTGTTTTACACATGGTAGTGTATATATGTCAATCACAATCTCCCAGTTCATCCAGCCCCCCCTTCCTCCAGCACTGTGTCCACACATCTGTTCTCTACGTCTGCGTCTCTATTCCTGCCCTGCAATTAGGCTCATCTGTACCATTTTTCTAGATTCCACTTATATGTGCTAATATATGATATTTGTTTTTCTCTTTCTGACTTACTTCACTCTGTATGACAGACTCTAGGTCCATCCATGTCTCTACAAATAACCCAATTCCACTCCCTTTTATGGCTGAGTAATACTGCATTGTATATATGTACCACATCTTCTTTACACATCCATCTGTTGATGGACATTTAGGTTGCTTCCATGCCTGGCTATTGTAAATAGTGCTGCAATGAACATAGGGGTGCACGTGTCTTTTTGAATTATGGTTTTCTCAGGGTATATGCCAATTCATCTTAATTCTAGTCATTATGTCTTCATAGAGTAGCATAGCAACACAGGACATCCTATCTTTTGCTGAGAAATAGATGATACAGTTACCACTAAATTATAAAATTTCTATGCAAAATAGCTGAATTCACAAATAAAAGATCTGCTTTTCAAATGAAAACAAAGATACAAACTCACATAAAAAAAGATAAATATTTGAAATCCCACAGAACAAAAATTCATCTAGTTAGAATTATATCAGAAACTTTCAGTAGGGATTGTCATTAAATTTCTGGTTTTAAATGCTTTCTTTTCAGTGTATACAAACTATGCATACACAAACAGACACACCTACACATTTTCAAGGTCACTGCCATGACTTTTACCATGAATTTTATGGGCCATTCTACTTATGGTCCATTTTTGGCAATTCAAACTAATTTTCAACATTTACTATGATTTAAGGAGAAAGAACATACAGAGATGAATTTTCCCAGAAATCTTTCAATTAAACAAATTTCCTTTAGAAGGAGCACCCTTATTTAATTATCACAAGACAGAGATCTTCAAAAATAATGACTTGGCAAAATAACTAGGTTTTCAGAAGCTCCTGCCAGACTGCTTCTGTGGCACTTTGCCCCCTAGTATTTCCTTTTGAGGACCACAATACTATGATCCGTCAGAAAACCTAAGCCCACTCATAAAAATATTTATCATAATTTTATAATCTCTGATCTTAAATAAGGAAATGGAAGCAAGCAATATGGTAACACTTGGAATTTAAAACATATATAATACTTTTGAAAAATCCCAATCCATCTCAAAACAATCTACCATTTTGTAATAGCCTGTGGGTCTTGGAAAAGATTTACTTAGCTGATGAGAAAGGTAGAGCTTCAAAATATACTAAAATATATTTACCCCGGTTAAATAGTAAAGCCTGCAGCCACCACTTTTTCCCTGTTAAAGCTCCTTCTTGAAATGCACACACACAGATATTTTCCCCAAGATTAGGAGGGGTACTAGGTCAGAAGTGATTTCTACCTGTAACCACTGCCACCACCCCTGCCTTCTCAATATGACTTTTGATAAAGAGATGTATTTTTATTTTATTCTATGTATAGTCACTTCCAAATTTAAATGTTCCAGTTTAAGAGCATTCCAAAATATTATCTGTATGTAATAATGCATTTATCATCTCTAATTATTTTCCTCCATTTTCACAGTAATTACATAAGTCGTCAATGAGTTAAACTCAGTACATCTCATCAGAAGTTCAACAGAACTTCTCTGCTGTCAAATGAGAAACAAATCTGCACATTGGTAGGAGGGGCTTTATTTGAACAGACTATTGAAATATGGAAAGGGGTGCTATAGCCATAGGGAGCACACTCTGACCAGAAGATCTATAAGAAGTCAGAGAGGGCTCATTGGATGAGCAGGTAGTGTGACCAGACAGTTGAGCAGGAAGTGTTTTTCTCTGTGGTCAGTTGACCTTGGCAGGACCAGGAGGCTTGCCTGATTGCAAGGGCTTGTGGGGAGGAGAGAAGCCTAATTAAAATTTGGTCAAGTCATATTAGCAGGCATTAGTCCAGATTGGAGGAAGACAAACAGTTGAACTAGTCGTTTATGAAACAAAGAATGGAGATTTGGAGGGTCTGTGCCCTGCCTTGTCATAGGAAACAAGGGAGCCATAGGCAAGTCTTAACCTTGTCCTATGGGGAAAGGTGGTTCTTTCCAGGGTTTCTAGGAAATTAGAAGGATATGTGGTTGTCTCACCCCTTTCTGTTTTTTCAGGATCGCAGGGTACAGATAAAGTTCAACATTGTGATTATTAAGCAAATTATATTACAGTTGGCCCTCCATGTCTGTGGGTTCCCCATTCATGGATTCAACCAACTGTGGATGGAAAATATTCAGAAAAATATTTCCAGAAAGTGCCAAAAGGCAAAACTTGAATTTGCTGCATACCAGCAACTATTCACATAGCATTTACATAGTATTAGGTATTACAAGTAATCTAGGGATGATTTAAAGTATAGGAGAAGACTGCATAGGTTATATGCAAATATTATTCCATTTTATGTATGGGACTGGAGCATCAGGACCCCCTGGTATCTGCAGGGGTCCTGAACCAATCCCCCATGCATACTGAGGGGTGACTGTACAGATATTTGCCTTTGTTTATTTAAAGATTATTTGATAATATTTTTCTTATAAAATAGTAATGAAATAATATATTTTCTCACCAAATAAATACTGCAAGGCTTTTAAGGTTCTCCTTTCCTCCCTCTCTCTCTCTCCCCCCCCCCAGCTCTCACTCTCGCTCTCATTTTTTTGTTTAAAGCATTTCCTTTGCATATAATATCCTAGTTGCTAAGCTCTACTTATTTTATTCCTAGTTTTCCAATGAGATCCAGATAAAGTCTTCATTGTTGCAAAGCCTTCCTCTTCTACCTCAAAACTTTATGTTCACCACTTTCTCTAATGCTAGTTGTAATAATTTTTCTATCTTACCCATGAGAAGTCTAGTAATATCTACTTTGTACTGGGAATTGTATTCTCCTGTATGAGATCTGAAAGCCAACTAAATAGGAAGTCATTCTGAACCAGAGAATATTGAAATTATATTTTTTTATTTCAGTGTTTGGTAAATGTTCCTGCACCTGTTAGATGTATAATGGACATTATCATTTATGGGAGTAAGAGTATTGATAGAAACACAGTGATGATAATGTGACAAACAGAGGACATAATGTAGTTTAACTGAGTCAGGTTTTGGTTGCCAAGGGATGGATGTGGAAAAAATGCAGAGTTATACTTAATGTAATTTTATGGCTACTGGATTTATTTCCTGTCAAGAAAATGTCCTCCTTTCCTGCTAAATTCTTCAAATGATAGTTGCAGTTAGAGGTCAACTCTAACCAACAAATACCTGGGGGAAATATAACACCTTGAGTTAATTATAAGCAAATATAAAAGTATACACACACATACAAACACACACAGTCAACTTGAGTTGTGATATAAATTTGACTACAACAAAATTAAATAGTAAAAAATGGTTTGATTTTTGGAATCAGAATTAGTTCCATCATTTACTAGCTCTGTAAGTCCGGATAATTTACATAACATCTGATTACATTTTCCTTATTTCAAAATGAATATATTACACTTTTCACAAGATTACTTGAGTTATAAAAGGGTATCAGTAGGTGTTAATATGCACCTTTCTTTCTATATTTCTGTCACTCTCAACTTGACAGGCTGGCATTTGATCACTAATAATCATCAGAATAGATGGGAAGTATGTTGTATAGAGGGTTCCAGGCTTCCGAACATTAAGTCTGGATTTAAATGTTTTTTTTTTGAGAGAAATAGAAACTATAATAGTTTTTCTGAGTAGTCCAACCTTACACCACTCTTTTAGTATGGCTTGCAATTCCCTAATAGAGATTTTGGAGAAAACATTAGCCTCAATAATTTTAGATTACAAGATAAAGGAATCAATAATAGGAAATCTTGCATGAACTAATTAGCATCTGAAATCAGAAGACTGTGTTTTCACTTTTCTGTAGGCAAGATTCACTGAGAAATAATAGGTTGATGATTAGAAGTATGATCATTTGAATTGTTTGAGTCATCAGGATATCATTTGTCTGCTCCCAAACAATTTTCTCTATAATCGTATTTCAAAATTTCCTTTACCCCATGCTTTCTAGTTTTGCTTCTTTACGTGTGCATTGTATAACTGTTGGTAAGCACATTTATTCTACTTGTAAATTAGTTCATTCCTAATGAATATGTTGTTATCAGCTCATTCATCCTATCAATATATTAAGAATGCCTCATCACTGGAGTAATAAAGAAATGATCACCTAATGGGTTAAATAAGAACTGAATTAACTAATAAGGTTAAATAAGGTTGAATCAACTAATAAATAAAGATTGAACCCTGCCAGAACCTTGATCTTGGAGTTTCCAGCCTCCAGAACAGTGAGAAAATAAATTTCTATTGTCAAAATCACCCAGTCTATGGTATTTGGATTTTTAAAAAATGGCAGCCCAAACTGATCAAGAGAGTTGCTAACAAGTTAGCTCAGAAATTAGTGGTATAGAGAAACCTTCAAGATGGTAGAGGAGTAAGACGTGGAGATCAACTTCCTCCCCACAAATACAACAGAAATACATCTACATGTGCAACAACTCCTACAGAACACCTACTGAATGCTGGCAGAAGACCTCAGACTTCCCAAAGAGGCCCCAGGCGACCTACATGCAGAGGGGGCCAAATCCAAAGCTGAACCCCAGGAACTGTGCAAACAAAGAGAGAAAGGGAAAGCTCTCCATGCAGCCTCAGGAGCAGCAGATTAAATCTCCACAATCAGTTTGATGTATGCTGCATCTGTGGAATACATAAATAGACGATGAATCACCCCAAAATTGAGGCGATGGACTTTGGGACCAACAATAGAATTGAGGTTTGCTTTCTGCATCTAATTTGTTTCCGGTTTTATGCTTATCTTAGTTTACTATTTAGAGTTTATTATCATTGGTAGCTTTGTTTATTGATTTCGTTGCTCTTTTCCTTTTTTTTAATATATAGATATACATATATTTTTCCTTTATATCTTTTTGTGAGTGTGTATGTGTATGCTTCTTTGTGTGATTTTGTCTGTATACCTTTGCTTTTACCATTTGGACCAGGGTTCTGTCTGTCTGTTCTTCTGTTGTTTGTTTTTTCAGCATAGTTTTTAGCGCATGTTATCATTGATGGATTTGTTTTTTGGTTTGGTTGCTCTCTTCTTTCTTTCTTGTTTTTCTTTTTTTATTACTTTTTAATTTTTTTATTTTCAATAATTTTTTCATTATAATAACTTTTATTTTATTTTGTTTTTTCTTTCTTTCACTTTTTCACCCTTTTCTTCTGAGCCATGTGGCTGACATGATCTTGGTGCTCTGGCCGGGTGTCAAGCCTGTGCCTCTGAGGTGGGAGAGCCGAGTTCAGGACATTGGTCCACAAGATGCCTCCTGGCTCCATGTAATATCAAACAGTGAAGCTCTCCCAGAGATCTCCATCTCAATGCTAACACCCAGCTCCACTCAACGACCAGCAAGCTACAGTGCTGGACACCCTATGCCAAAAAACTAGCAAGACAGAAACACAAACCCGCCCATTTGCAGAGAGACTACTTAAAATCATAATAAGGTCATAGACACACAAAAATGCACCACCAGAGGTGGACCTGCCCACCAGAAAGACAAGATCCAGCCTCATACACCAGAACACAGGCACCAGTCCCCTCCACCAGGAAGCCCACACAACCCACTGAACCAACCTTAGCCAATGGGGACAGACACCAAAAACAATGGGAAATGCGAACCTGCAGCCTGCAAAAAGGAGACCCCAGACACAGTAAGTAAAGCAAAATGAGAAGACAGAGAAACACACAGCAGATGAAGGAGCAAGGTAAAAACCCACCAGATCTAACAAATGAAGAGGAAATAGGCAGTCTGCCTGAGAAAGAATTCAGAGTAATAATAGTAAAGGTGATCCAAAATCTTGGAAATAGAATTGAGAAAATATAAGAAACATTTAACAAGGACCAAGAAGCACTAAAGAGCAAATGAACAATGATGAACAACACAATAAATGAAATTTAAATTCTCTACAAAGAATCAATAGCAGAATAACTGAGGCAGAAGAACAGATAAGTGACCTGAAAATAAAATAGTGGCAACAACTACCACAGAGCAGAATAAAGAAAAAAGAATGAAAAGAATTGAGGACAGTCTCAGAGACCTCTGGGACAACATTAAATGCACCAACATTTGAATTATAGGGGTCCCAGAAGAAGAAGAGAAAAAGAAAGGGACTGAGAAAATATTTGAAGAGATTATAGTTAAAAACTTCCCTAAATGGGAAAGGATATAGTCAATCAAGTCCAGGAAGCGCAGAGAGTCCCATACAGGTTAAATCTAAGGAGAAACACGCCAAGACACATATTAATCAAACTATCAAAAATTAAATACAAAGAAAAAATATTAAAAGCAGCAAGGGAAAAGTAACAAATAATATACAAGGGAATCCCCATAAGGTTAACAGCTGATCTTTCAGCAGAAACTCTGCACCGGAAAGGAGTGGCAGGACATATTTAAAGTGATGAAAGGGAAAAACCTACAACCAAGATAACTATACCCAGCAAGGATTTCATTCAGATTGGACGGAGAAATTAAAACCTTTACAGACAAGCAAAAGCTAAGAGAATTCAGCACCGCCAAACCAGCTTTACAACAAATGCTAAAGGAACTTCTCTGGGCAGGAAACAGAAGAGAAGGAAAAGACCTACAATAACAAATCCAAAACAATTAAGAAAATGGTAATAGGAACATACATATCAATAACTATCTTAAATGTAAATGGGTTAAATGCTCCAAGCAAAAGACATAGATTGGCTGAATGGATACAAAAACAATACCCATATATATGCTGTCTACAAGAGATGCACTTCAGACCTAGGGACACATACAGACTGAAAGTGAGGGGATGGAAAACGATATTCCATGCAAATGGAAATCAAAAGAAAGCTGGAGTACCAATTCTCATTTCAGGCAAAATAGACTTTAAAACAAAGACTATTACAAGGACAAAGAAGGATACTACATAATGATCAAGGGATCAATCCAAGAACAAGATATAAGAATTGTAAATATTTATGCACCCAACATAGGAGCACCTCAATACATAAGGCAAATGCTAACAGCCAGAATAGGGGAAATTGACAGTAACACAGTCATAGTAGGGGACTTTAACACCCCACTTTCACCAATGGACAGATCATCCAAAATGAATATAAATAAGGAAACACAAGCTTTAAATGACACATTAAACAAGGTGGACTTAACTGACATTTTTGCATTCCATGAAAAAACAACAGAATACACATTCTTCTCAAGGGCTCATGGAACATTCTCCAGGACAGATCATATTTTGGGTCACAAATCAAGATTTGGTAAATTTAAGAAAACTGAAATCATATCAAGTATCTTTTCTGACCACAATGCTATGAAAATAGGTATCAATTACAGGAAAAAATCTGTAAAAAATACAAACACATGGAGGCTAAACAATACACTACCAAATAACCAAGAGATCACTGAAGAAATCAATGAGGAAATCAAAAAATACCTAGAAACAAATGAAAATGAAAACACAAAGACCCAAAACCTATGGGATGCAGCAAAAGCAGTTCTAAGAGGGAAGTTTATAGCAATACAATCCTACCTCAAGAAACAAGAAACATCTCAAATAAACAACTTAACCCTACATCTAAAGCAATTAGAGAAAGCAGAACAAAAACACCCCTAAGTTAGCAGAAGGAAAGAAATCATAAAGATCAGATCAGAAATAAATGAAAAAGAAATGAAAGAAACAATAGCAACGATCCATAAAACTAAAATCTGGTTCTTTGAGAAGATAAACAAAATTGATAAACCATTAGCCAGACTCATCAAGAAAAAAAGGGAGAAGACTCAAATCAACAGAATTAGAAATGAAAATGGAGAAGTAAAAACTGACACTGCAGAAGTACAAAGGATCATGAGAGATTACTACAAGCAACATTATGCCAATAAAATGGACAACATGGAAGAAATAGACAAATTCTTAGAAAAGCACAACCTTCCGAGACTGAACCAGGAAGAAATAGAAAATATAAACAGACCAATCACAAGCACTGAAGTTGAAACTGTGATTTAAAATCTTCCAACAAACAAAAGCCCAGGACCAGATGGCTTCACAGGCGAATGCTATCAAACATTTAGAAAAGAGCTAACAACTGTACTTCTCAAACTCTTCCAAAATATAGCAGAGGGAGGAACACTCCCAAACCCATTCTACAAGGCCACCATCACCTGATACCAAAACCAGACAAAGATCCCACAAAAAAAGAAAACTACAGACCAATATCACTGATAAACACAGATGTAAAAATCCTCAACAAAATACTAGCAAACAGGACCCAGCAGCACATTAAAAGGATCATACACCATGATCATGTGGTGTTTATCCCAGGAATGCAAGGATTCTTCAATAAGTGGTGCTGGGAATACTGGACAGCTACATGTAAAAGAAGGAAATTACAACACTCCCTAACACCATACACAAAAATAAACTCAAAATGGATTAAAGACCTAAATGTAAGGCCAGACACTATCAAACTCTTAGAGGAAAACATAGGCAGAACACTCTATGACATAAATCACAGCAAGATCCTTTTTGACCCACCTCCTAGAGAAATGGAAATAAAAACAAAAATAAACAAATGGGACCTAATGAAACTTCAAAGCTTTTGCACAGCAAAGGAAACCATAAACAAGATGAAAAGACAACACTCAGAAGGGGAGAAAATATTTGCAAATGAAGCAACGGACAAAGTATTAATCTCTAAAATTTACAAGCAGCTGATGCAGCTCAATATGAAAAAAAATAAACAACCCAATCCAAAATTGGGCAGAAGACTAAACAGACATTTCTCCAAAGAAGATATACAGGTTGCCAACAAACACATGAAAGAATGCTCAGCATCACTAATCATTAGAGAAATGCAAATGAAAACTACAATGAGGTATCACCTCACACCAGTCAGAATGGCCATCATCAAAAAATCTAGAAACAATAAATGCTGGAGAGGGTGTGGAGAAAAGGGAACGCTCTTGCACTGCTGGTGGGAATGTAAATTAATACTGCCACTAAGGAGAACAGTATGGAGGTTCCTTAAAAAACTAAAAATAGAACTTCCATATGACCCAGCAATCCCACTACTGGGCATATACCCTGAGAAAACCATAATTCATATACCACAATGTTCATTGCAGCTGTATTTACAATAGCCAGGACATGGAAGCAGCCTAAGTGTCCATCGACAGATGAATGGATAAAGAAGATGTGGCACATATATACAATGGAATGTTGCTCAACCATAAAAAGAAATGAAATTGAGCTATTTGTAGTGAGGTGTATGGACCTAGAGTCTGTTATACAGAGTGAAGTAACTCAGAAAGAGTAAAACAAATACCTTATGCTAAAACATATATATGTAATCTAAAAAGAAAAAAAAAAGGTTCTGAAGAACCTGGGGGCAGGACAGGAATAAAGAAAGACACAGGTGTAGAGAATGGACTTAAGGACATGGGGGTGTGGTGGGGGGAGTGTAAGCTGGGACGAAGTGAGAGAGTGGCATAGACATATATACACTACCAAACGTAAAATAGATAGCTAGTGGGAAGCAGCCTAATAGCACAGGGAGATCAGCTCGGTGCTTTGTGACCATCTAGAGGGGTGGGATAGGGAGGGTGGGAGAGAGATGCAGGAGGGAGGAGATATGGGGATATATATATACCTATAGCTGATTCACTTTGTTATACAGCAGAATCTAACACAACATTGTAATGCAATTATACTCCAATAAAGATGTTAAAGAAAAAACTTAGTGGTATAAAATAACATCCCATTCTTTTCTTATGATTTGGGGTCAGTAATTTGGGCAGGAGTAGCAGTTACAAGTCCACTGTACTGTTGTCACCTGAAGGTATGACAATCAGGCTCACTGCCTACACTGACAATGGATGCTGGTTACAGGCTGGGACTTCAGCTGTGTTTCCTACTAGGTTACGGTGACTACGTGTGGTCCCTTAAGCTTGGCCCTGGACTTTGTACTGTGGCTACCTTTTCCCAGAGGGAGCCTCTCAAGAGAACTGGGTGGAAGCTTCATGGCCTTTTCTGACCTCGCCTCAGAAGTCACCCAGCACTCCTCGGCTCCATCCTACTGTTCAAAACAGTCAAAAGCCCATCGGCATTCAAGGGGAGGGAAAGGAGACCCCACCACCTCTGAGGGAGAGAAGCACTAAGAATTTATAACTTACAGGCTTTAAAACACACACACAGGGCTTCCCTGGTGGCGCAGTGGTTGAGAGTCCGCCTGCCGATGCAGGGGATACGGGTTCGTGCCCCGGTCCGGGAAGATCCCACATGCCGCAGAACGGCTGGGCCCATGAGCTATGGCCGCTGAGCCTGCGCGTCCGGAGCCTGTGCTCCGCAATGGGAGAGGCCACAACAGTGAGAGGCCTGCGTACCGCAAAAAACAAACAAACAAACGAACAAACAAAAACACACACACACACATTCAATACTCTTGTATGCAAGGGAGGTGTTTATAACATCTGTGCCAGAACTGTAACTGAATATGTCTTAGGAAATGTCATATATTAAAGTACAGCAGAGCGTGAACATATATGCTGAGCAGCACCAAACAAACAAACAAACAGCAGTGCTCCCAAATATAATGACTGCAATTTACTTTTCTTGTGGTGCTTATTCCCACTGGATGGTCACACCACATTTATTCTTTGCTGTTGTTGTATAATCTGTTTTTGTTTGTTCTAGTTCCAGTAATGTCATCTCAATGTTGAAGAAAAATGAAAAAGTACCTCTACCAAAAATGATTTGTATGATGTTTAGGACAGCATAGTAGCACAGGTGAAAGTCTTTTAACTCAATTTTGTAGAACTTGAGCTTTTAAACTGATATAAAATACATACTATGCTGGTATTATTTTCCAAGAAACATCCAAAGTCCATGAGTGAATTGTCCTGTATTTCACGGGGAAAAAATATTGAATGTTAGGCCATTGGCCCTCAAATTATTCTTCACTCATTTGGTCCAAATTTTACCTTGTCAAAATGGATAAAATTTGTTCTTACTAATGAATTAAGTCACCATTGTGACAAATATTATATAACAGTTTACTATAAAAGGTGATTTTTATAAAACCAAAAATATCTGGTATGAATAGTTTTGGTAAGAAACCTTTCTTTAAGAGTCTTATGTAAACAAAATGAATTCTGGAGGGTGCAATTGGAAAAAAACAGCAGCTATCTAAATAAGTAACTGAATAAAAATTGGACATAATTTAGATTAAAATTATTGCTTAAAATGCTAACATTTATCCAATAAACTTTATACTCCATCCATTTCATGTCATTGCCTGCCACCTTATATAAATTAAACCACAACTTATATTAACATAACCATTGAAGGAGTTTAGAGCATGTCACCCCAAGATATGACCTATAGATTATTTTGAGTTAAAGTCACTTGAGAAGCAGAAGATGCAGGAAGGGCTCTCTGACCCTCCTTTTTATTCCTGAAAACAGGAAAAAAAATCCCTATATGAAAGATGTCCTCTGTATACCAGACGGAAAGAAAGTAACATCCTTATCATCAAGGACAAGCAGGTTGAGACGGAGAGAATTCTATACAAACAGACCTTGTTAAAGTAGTCCTTATCTTTCTTTAGCCTTTCCACATAGTATAGTTACTTTTCCTTAATAGTCTATCTTTGTTCAACCTCCTATAAAAGCATGTAGGTTCTGCCATTTCTTTGAGTCTTTATTCCTTATGAGGGCTCTCATGTCACAGAAGACAGTATAAATTTGTATGCTTTTCTCCCGCTGATCTCTCTTATGTCAGCTTAATTTTCACACCTAGCCAAAAAGCCCTAAAAGGGTAGAGGTAAAAATTTGTCTGCCCTACACTATCAAATTAAATTTCTCTAATTAATATACATTAGTTCTATGTTTCTTATATATAAATAAGAAGAGGGCTTCCCTGGTGGTGCAGTGGTTGTGAGCCCACCTGCCAATGCAGGGGACACGGGTTCGTGCCCCGGTCCGGGAAGATCCCACATGCCGCGGAGCGGCTGGGCCCGTGAGCCATGGCCGCTGAGCCTGCGCGTCCGGAGCCTGTGCTCCGCAACAGGAGAGGCCACAGCAGTGAGAGGCCCGCGTACCGCAAAAAAAAAAAAAAAGAAAAAAAAGAAAAAAGTAGACACATGCAAGAATTTTAAACATTCAGAAAAATAGAAGATATTTGGAAAATATTTTGAAAGCAGCCAAATTAATTTTGTACACTCTCATGATAATGCTCTCTAATTTTTCTGTTATAAAACTTCCAAATATATATTATTTTTAACATGTAATTACGTTAAAAAATGAAACACAAACTGAGCTTATCTCTTAAATAAGTCTCGTAAAACCTGGTATTTCCCCCCCTAGAAGAACACTTTGAACAAAATCTGATAATATGAAATCAAGGTCAGATTTTAATTACTGCATGCAGTAATAGTTTCCTGTCCACAGAACGTTATTTTACGCCCAAGGGATTTTTGTAATGATCATAAAGGTATCCAGGTGACAATACAAGAATCAATAACTGCATTTCCTTCACTTCTATTAAAACAACAATTTAAAGGATGTGCTAATGATGAAAAATTAACTGAGCTCTTTAATTAATTGTCCTCAAATAGAATTCTCATTTTAAAGTTATACTGCCTGTCACTTGGCAGTCATTAAGGCGTAGAAATTGACACTATAGTTTGAAAAAAAATGGAATGAGATATTCTCATTTTCTTTAATTCATGACGGTGTTTGGCTTCTCAACCACCAAATTGATGGGTTTTAGTATATTAGAGAAAGAACAATAATGGTTATAATAATGAATTTATTGCTCAGTTTTTAACTGTCAAGTTTGACTCTTTCTTATTTCATGCTGTGTTTAAGGTCTGATCAGTAAAGTTTTCCCAGAGAGGAAAAGGCTCTGTCTAATTCTAAGGGCTTGTTTTTACATATCAAGATGTAATCCCAGTGAACTCAGAAGAGACATTTTTACTGCACCAACCCACCATACCAGACCCTGACTCTTTGTTTCTTACCAACAATATTCCAGTGTTATTTAGGGTAGTCTCTAACTCTGTCCTGGGCAGTAAATCACTGTTGGGTCTTAGCTAGTTATGACAACTGCTCATTTCCCCAGTTTTTCGAGGGAGGTAGGGGTAACATGAGCCAGAACAGTCCAGGGACGTGTAAGAAGCAATTTGTCAGGAACTTCCAGGAAAAATTGGTTGTGCCCAGGTAAAAGGAAAGTCGTCCTATCTCATAATATCTCAACTTCCTTCTTAGGAATGTGGTTGTGTGTGGAAACTTATGAGGAGGCAATGTGCTTAAGGCAAAAAGCACCTATATTAAGGGCAGACCAGAAAAATGGGGGCAAATGTCAGCAAGGACCAACCCACAGAGTTATTAGGTGAGAAAAAGGAACCTTTATTTGTTTATGTCACTGCTACGTGGATTTCCACTAGTAGTAGCTTAAGACCTTCCTATTGGAGCCCTTAAGGGAAAGGTCCAAAAATATAAAATTTGATGTTGTGAAGAAAAGCACGAGCCACCTTCCATATTCCAAACTCTGGTTTATTCATTGGGAGGCAGTAGAAAAACTATTCTCTAACAAAAGAAAATATTGGTAGGGATAGATTCCCAATTTTTTTCCCATGCTACTTATAAATTATTCTCTTCCAGGGGCTTCCCTGGTGGCGCAGTTTTTAAGAATCCGCCTGTCAATGCAGAGGACACAGGTTCGAGCCCTGGTCTGGGAAGATCCCACATGCTGCGGAGCAACTAAGCCCGTGAGCCACAACTACTGAGCCCGCGTGCTGCAACTACTGAAGCTCATGTGCCTAGAGCCCGTGCTCTGCAACAAGAGAAACCACTGCAATGAGAAGCCTGCGCACCGCAACGAAGAGTAGCCCCCGCACGCGGCAACTAGAAAGCCCAGGCACAGCAACAAAGACCTAACGCAGCCAAAAATAAATAAATAAATAAATTTTTAGAAAAAGTATTCTCTTCCAGACAAAGGGGGTAAGAATGGTGGCAAAGACTATAGTAAGGGTGGTTTCTCCCTACCTGAGGCAATTGCTTGAATTGCTCAGGGCAGAGGCTATGGAGCTAGGGGCCAGAAAAGTGGCAGATCTCAGAACCCAGTGAGGAGAAGACAAAAAAAAAAAGAAAAATCAGGGCTTCCCTGGTGGCACAGTGGTTGGGTCCGCCTGCCGATGCAGGGGACACGGGTTCGTGCCCCGGTCCGGGAAGATCCCACATGGCGCGAAGCGGCTGGGCCCGTGAGCCACGGCCGCTGAGCCTGCGCATCCGGAGCCTGTGTTCCGCAATGGGAGAGGCCACAGCAGTGACAGGCCCATGTACCGCAAAAAAAAAAAAAAAAAAAGAAAAGAAAGAAAAATCAGTCTTGTAGACTGTATCTAGACATTTGGCTTTAAACCTTTAAATTGACCAGATGCAAATATTTGGGAATCTCAATAAATGGTTAAAACAATGTTGATCAACAACTTCACACCTGAACAGCAAACAGATGTGAATTTCCATTTCCCCAAAACAACCCTAAGGTTCCAAATCTGCACCATTAGGCAATGGAAACTGAAAATGACACACATGTGGCATCCTATCAAATTCCAGTTCACATGTGACCATGGAGGTCGATGCAAAGAACCTCTTCTCCCCAGAAAGTGGTTCCCTTGCTTAGAAAACCAATGTCAGACTCTCAGGAATGAAGGTCTAGATCATTTCACAAGGCAAGCAACCCAGACCAGTTGAAGTAGAGGGTGGAGAAAAACCACAACGAACATTAATTACTTTGAGCACTAGCTGTAACAGCAACTATAGCTTAGTTTGCTATAACCCTTTATACAGAGTTTTCAGAACTGAGGTTGGTAAACTTTTTCTGTAAGGAGCTACTTATTTTAAATATTTTAGGCCTTATGAGTCTCTATCACAGATTTTTCTTCCTCCTCCCTTCCCCAAATCTTTAGATATGTAAAAGCCATTACTCAGAGACACACAGAAACAGTCCTGTAGGCTGGATTTGGCCGGGGGCCTGGTTTGCTAATACTTGATTTAGAAGATTACAATTAGCCACAACGCTGAGGAATTGGATCTTCCCTCCTTTCTCCAGGGAAAAGGTCAAGGAATCTTATTTCATGGTGAAATTCCAATATCCTAAGAGCATATAAGTGGATCTGATTTATGCAAATGGATAAATTGCATAAATCAGCTGAACTGGATTGAGTTTATGCATTGGTCCAGATTCATGCATCCTTTCTTTCTGGCCAGAATGGGATTTTGAAAGGTAACACCTATCTCCGGTTGTGGAGCTGGATGTTACTTTTCCCTTAACGTGTTACTACTGGTGAGGATACTGCAGCTATCGTTGCTTTTCAGCTCCTTTGTCACTCGTCATCAACCATGCCCACGCGTGATGCCCTACACTCTTCTCACTTGCCATGGAGAACCCTCCTGCCGTGTCTTGGTAACATCTGGCAAGAACGGGTTGTTAGCTCATACTGATGCTGTGGTCTGTTGCGGAAGAAATTCTCTAATGTCTCCTTCTTTCCATGCCTCACTTCCCTGTTCCGCTTCACTGGGATTGAATCCTCCCCAGGAAATTATTATCACATAAACACTTGCCTTAGATTTTGTTTTCTACAGTATTCAGACAAAAACCACAGTCAAGAGCAGCCTGAACTGAGACAAAGTCATATTGCAGAGAGGGACTAGGATAGACTTAGTGGATAAATCGGTCCCACTGAACAGTGGAAGTCTGAAGTGGGAAGGAAGGAGAAGAGATCAAATGCCAATATCCTCAATTCTTCCTATTTCCCTTCTAGATGATTCTTTTTTTTTAATTAATTTTTAATGGAGTATAGTTGCTTTACAATGTTGTGTTAATTTCTACTGTACAGCAAAATGAATCAGCTATACATATACATATATCCCCACTTTTTTGGATTTCCTTCCCATTTAGGTCACCACAGTGCGTTAAGTAGAGTTCCCTGTGCTATGCAGTATGTTCTCTTTAGCTATTTATTTTATACATAGTATCAATTGTGTATATGTGTCAATCCCAATCTCCCAATTGCTCCCACTCCCCCCTTCTAGATGATTCTTAAAGTGGGAGGGAGGAGAAAAGCATACATTGTTGGAGAGGAAAGCCAGCAACATAGGGCCGTGAGAGTGCCACTTACAATTTCAAATTCTGGAAGAAAACTGCTTAGCCTATTTCTCTGTGTCAGGATGTAAAAATCAAAGCATGGGAAGCAGAAAAGTCCTGCAGTTGACCACCTTTCCTCCCTTTCTCCATTGCTGATTGCTTATAAACATAGCCAGCTCTTTCTGTACGTTCATTATGTGAGGCTGAGAGTACAGCATCAGTGGTCAACCTACAGGGCAGAGAGAGGAGGGCCATGGGGGCCTCGGCAGAGGTAGCCAGTCGGCCGCCGCAGAGCCAATAGCAGAAAGGAGTATATGTTTATAAGAAGTGACCACTGCTCCTCAACACAACAATTATTTTTTAATCCATACTTCAATTCTGACTATGTGATATATATGTATTCAGACAATGAACAAACTTTTGAAGGATCTAGGACTTCAAATGTTCCCCAATATCAGAAAAATGTCAATATTTCATATTCAGTAATAAATATTATCAATAAAAATTTGCCACAATAACTTAAAGGTGTTTCTATTTCTTTCAATTAAGAAATCATTTCAATAAAAGTTCAGAATACACTGTTTATTTCTATTTCTCTTACCGTGTTTCTGTATGTAAAGAATTTTCTTCATGTTTGGTAGACTCTCCACATCATTATGTTGGATTTAGACAAAATGTATTGAGTTATCAGAGAAGTATGTGACAGAACAAAAGCCTCCCCAAGTCAGTGAGAGACAAGTATACATATCTGAGTTACTCTGAACAAAAGATGGCTTTAAAACATGTTAAGAATGAATAAAGTATGGTCTACGAGGTAGAATAATTTTTGTAAAGTGCAGCCAAGAATGTCTCTTTCTATAATAGCTATTGAATTTACAAACACAATTAAGGACAGCTACTAGCTCATGCATCAATTGGACTTGAAGTCTTTACTGAAAACTCCCATTAGTGTCAAAAGCAAGAAATAAGAACAAGTTTTACTAACATTGTTAGATCCTTCTAATGTAAGGAGGATAACAGTAAAATTCTGTTGAATGTATCGATGTGGTAGTTTTTAACAATTATTATAGATACAGCATATCTGTAGTATTCATTCACTCTGATGTTCACTTTTGCCTAAGAATATACCACACCTAAGGAGAAAAAATAAATATGCTACACAAGGTAGGAGAAAGTCCAAATACAATTAACATGTATTTTATTTGCTTACTTATTTCCATTATGTTTTCAGACCCAAAAACTAACTTAAAGAAATTTCTTTTTTTTTTTTAAATCGTTGCTACAACCTAAAGAGGAATTTACATTCCAATATTTGAATATATTTGGGGGCAATGGAGAGGACCGGAACACGGATAAGAATGTCATAAAATATTAATATTCAAAGGTAGCTGGGGGAAATGAAAAATCTGAAATATAGGAAAGAATAAATGACATAATACATGATGAGAGGAATACCTTTGATTTTCCATAAGTGCATACAGTAATTCAAAGTGGGAATTAAAAGATGTCAAATACCTTGCCTGCAAATCTCACTTAAATTTATTTAAATCAACTTAAATTAACCGTTTTATTGTTTCATTAAAAGGGTTCTTGTTTTCTTGTAAAAAGGATAAAAATATAGTGCCTTGAGGAAGCTTCAACGCTTTCCTTAAAATATTCTTGTTATTGATTCAGTTAGCATTACCGAAAATATGGACGGTTAAAAAAAATTACTTTTCTGCTCTGCTTTTCTAATTTTGCAAAATGTCTTTAGAAAAGTTTGTCCTTTTGAAAGATTTAGGTTTATATTATTAATTCTTCATTTTTATGTTTACCTGAGACAAACTTTGCTTCTGATGCATAAATTTTATACCACTTTATAACTGGATTAAAAACAATAATGAATTTAAAGACTCAAATATAATAAAATGAGCCTCAATGCATTATGGCAAGGAGATAAAAAGGCATGGTATTTTAAGATATATCTAGCCCCTTCAAATAAAGAATTTGAAGAAAATATTACTTCTGACCTCTACATCAGAGATAAGCTTGTGATATGTCACCAGCAAATTGCCTCATTTATGTGGCTGATAAGTTTATAAGTTAAGGTACTGATGAATACACAGTGCTTACATGCATTTCTATGCATTTCCGTAACTCTGTCTCTTCCTTTTAATTTTCCAAAATATGTACGTGCCTATGTACAAAATAAAATAAGTACGTGCTCAGGACCTGTGTCTGGAGTTGCTGGATAAAGAAGCCTCTCTCTCTCCCACCACATCCAGCCTAGTTTTCAGGACCCAAAAGTATTTCCTTCTAAACTTCTCTGATTGTCAAGCTGGCCTCCCTGTTTCTCTCTCTCTCTCTCCCTCTCTCTCTCTCATTCTCATATTAAGAGCCTGCATTAAATAAGGAGTAGCCGCAATGCTATGTGCCACCTTATCTGCGAATCTTTCCCCAAATGTTTCCCACCATCTCATTGTGGAATCAATTTCCTTCACGTGCATGTGTATCTCTGTTCTTGAACATGACCGTGTATAGAATGAACCATATGGGACTGTCAATACTCTATCATTTTATAATGTTAAATTGAGCCATATAAAATTGCTATAAAAATGGCGACTTTATGTGGCTCAATTTAATATTAATAGTATCTGGTCATGATGGAAACTTCTACTAACCTTGAGTAATTTAAAATTTTGAGAATGGAAATTAGGAAGTATTTTCTTTTGAAACCATGTAGCAATCACTGATGTACATTAAAATACGAAGGTAAATAGGTGACTTTTTTTTTTATGATTTCAGTACTTAAGTTGTTCAGTCTCTATATTATATACTTTAAAAATCAATGCTCTTATCTCTAGCATTTTTAATAGCATCAGAATCCTTTCTTTACACAAAACATTATAAAGAAAGCCAGTGTACACAAAAATGAAAGTGGAGTTTTTCTCCTGGAAGAAGGTTAAGTAGAAAACTTATTGTCTCAGCTTTCCCATTACAGTCCAGCTCAGGGCCACTCAGGTAACTCTATTTTTACCCTACAGTGCAAGACGCAAAACTCATTTCACTGAACTATTAAGGATGAATTTTAGCATCTGTGGGGCACAGGTTAGAAAACCAGAAATGAGAATTATCTTTCAAGATATTCACTTGAGTGATATACTGAGACACCAAGTCAGTGCCCGCTGAGTCTGCCAAGTTATGAAGACATTTCATGGGGTAGAAGTCTCATATCCTAAAATATTATTGGATATTTCCCTCTCTGAATGCGCTGGTATACATGATCCGTATACATGCTCCTCTCTCAGTCAGTTCTGGCAGCTATAGCAAAAATACCATAGACAGGGCAGCTTAACAACAAACATTTATTTCTCACAGTTCTGGAGGCTGGGAGGTCTAAATCAAGACACCAGCTGATCCAGTGTCTGGTTAGAGCTCACTTACTAGTTTGCAGATGGCCACCTTCTTGCTGTGTTTTCAAATGGGGGAAAGCAGAGAGAGGGGGCATGCCCTCTTGTGTCTTTTCTCATAAGGGCACTAATCCCACTCATGTGGGCTCCACCTTCATGACCTAATTACCTCCAATCTCTAAATACCATCATAGGTTTCAGGATTTCAACATAGGAATTTTGAGCACACACACACATTCAGTGCACAACAGCTCTTTATGAGTCTTTATAATCAAGTTAATCTATGTTTTTCACCCTCCCCCAAAAATATTGAAAGGCAGTCAACATATATAGAACCACATAAAGTCCCTAACATTACAAAATAACAAAGTATAAGCATTATTTTTGAATTGTGTACATTAGGTGCCAATATTAATACTGGGGGTATTGGGGTCACTAGTCTAATGGAAACAAAGGAGAGAGATAACATCTATTGAACTTTTATTCCAAGGAACTACACTAGATTCTGTACAATTAGCACAACTAATTCTCCAACAGTCCTATAAAATCTACATTATTGGGGCTTCCCTGGTGGTGCAGTGGTTGAGAGTCTGCCTGCTGATGCGGGGGGCATGGGTTCATGCCACGGTCCGGGAGGATCCCACATGCCGTGGAGCCGCTGAGCCCGTGAGCCATGGCCGCTGAGCCTACACGTCCCGAGCCTGTGCTCCGCAACGGGAGAGGCCACAACAGTGAGATGCCCGCGTACCGGAAAAAAAAAAAAAAAAAAAAATCTACATTATTATCTACACTATATAGAAAAATAATTTTATTATCAAAATCATGAGTAAATTTGACAAACTTGAAATGATAAATAGAATACAGATATAATCAGAGTTTTTATTCTAAAATCCGTTTCCATACAACTCCAGGACATAGAAGGTTTACTATGGAATTACAATTTTTCTATCTATTAACCTTGAGATGTTGCACAGGTCACAACCAAATTTGTACTCTCAGTGGTGTTCAAAGATTTATTCTTTCCATTAGTAATACACTCAGCAGTGAACTTAGGCTAATGTACTTTCAATAGAGAGTGACAAATATAAAGCATTTTGTATTAGTTTAAGAAAATATTCTTCAATCACAAAAAAAAGTAAAAGTCTCCTCTTAACTCATATCTCTTTTTCCCCTTTAGCTACATAATCATTTACTTATTTAAGTAATGAGGACCTGGAGTTGCTTATTTCCTGGCAGAAAAATAAATAAATAAATAACCACATTATTACCTTCTGGGAGAACCCTACCCAGAGGTCACTAAAACTATTATAAACCATAAATACACAAAGAGAAATAAAGTGAAGAAAATGTAACTATTATACTTTTATAGATTCTAAGATTTTTTTTTTTTTTTTTTGCGGTACACAGGCCTCTCACTGTTGTGGTCTCTCCCGTTGCGTAGCACAGGCTCCGGACGCGCAGGCTCAGTGGCCATGGCTCACGGGCCCAGCTGCTCCACGGCGCGGCATGTGGGATCTTCCCAGACGGGGGCACGAAACCGCGTCCCCTGCATCGGCAGGCGGACTCTCAACCACTGCACCACCAGGGAAGCCCTAGATTCTAAGATTTTCGGAGTCAGTGTAGGGGAGGTAGTAAGGTTTTTTTCCCCCAAGTTGAATAAAATACAGTATTTTATTAAACCATTTTAGTAATATTGTTTTATCTTGATGTCTTTCTGATCATTTATCACTGTCGGGAAAATGCTAAAAACAAATTTCATTCTGTTTCAAACGGTATTTCCGTTGAAGAGAAATTATTTATAATATTTTTTCTCTTGCAAAAAAGGAGGCTCATTTTTAAATTGATTATTAAAACAAAATCAACAATATTTTTCCTGAAAGATTAGCTTTTGATTTTTGGAAACGTCATTTTTCATGAGAACTGACTCATTTATGGAAATATATGTATTTATGTGTAGGTGTGAGTGGGTATTACGTGTGATACATGTGAACTTAGTCTATAACCCTTAAGTTGACTTCAGTAAAATGATTTTAATTCCTAACTTTATTAATTAATTTTTGCTTTGTTGGGTCTTCATTTCTGTGCAAGCGCTTTCTCTAGTTGTGGCAAGCGGGGGCCATTCTTCATCGCGGTGTGCGGGCCTCTCACTATCGCAGCCTCTCTTGTTGCAGAGCACAGGCTCCAGATGCGCAGGCTCAGTAGTGCTCACGGGCCTAGTTGCCCCGCGGCATGTGGGATCCTCCCAGACCAGGGCTCGAACCCATGTCCCCTGCATTAGCAGACAGATTCTCAACCACTGTGCCACCAGGGAAGCCCCTACCTTATTTTATACTTTTCCTCTCCAAACCATCTGCCTCTGTCTGTACACACAGAGAACCGAATTGTAAAAATCTTAAGCAATTATATAAGTTAATCATTAGGTACTAAAGACATCAAGAAAAAATACCACCTCATAAAATTTCAAAATAATAATACTACCAGAAATTTAAAATACACATAAAAATGAAAGAAACTAATAAAAATTATTCTACTTGTTTCTACTATTCAATGTATTTTACATGTGTATCTAATATTATTTTGGAGTATTTTTAACTCAAAATATTCAGTTTTTAAACGGGAGGTATATTTGGGTATTTTTATTGAAAATTTCCCTCTGGATTATTTTGGGAGGGGAGTGCCACCTTTATATCTCAAATTTATATGGAATTTTAAATAATTTCTATCTATGTAACTGAGTTGTACATATTCCAAGTAGAAATAGCCACTCATATATTTAAGCACATATTAATATGCTTGGCACAAAGTAGGTACATAGTAAAAGTTTAAAAAGAGTGACAAAATATGGAAAGACATTTTGAATATTATAAATTAATTTAAAATATAAGTTAGAAACAATAGTGCTCATGATATGTGAGTATATGTATGTAATTAACTACCCCTCCTTTTTTTTTTTTTTTTTGCAGTATGAGGGCCTCTCACTGTTGTGGTCCCTCCTGTTGTGGAGCACAGGCTCCGGACGCACAGGCTCAGCGGCCATGGCTCACGGGCCCAGCCGCTCCGCGGCATGTGGGATCTTCCCGGAACTGGGGCACGAACCCGTGTCCCCTGCATCGGCAGGCGGACTCTCAACCACTGCGCCAGCAGGGAAGCCCACCCCTCCTTTTTTATAATGATTACTGTCTCTATGACTCAAACTAAATCAAACACTAGCCTGGGTGTGTCTTTAGGAAAAGGAAACATTGTTTTTGAGAATGAATGTGAAAGGTAATATTATTCTTTGTTGAAAATACTAATAATAGCAACATATATTATAAAAATAGACAATAGTATCATTTAACTAACACCAACCTTATAAAAATAATTTTAACTTAAATGTATTTATGAATTGCTATAAAACAAATGATCCAACCCAATTACCCAACTGTTTTCCTAACTCAATATCAATTCATATTTATACCCTATACACAAGGAGTTTGTGTTTGGAGATACAATTTTTGAAATGTTGAATGCATTTTTTTATTCTGGAAAATTTTGGAGATTTACTCCCCTTTGTTCAATCAAAAACAACTAGAGTCCCAGAAAATAATTAAATCATTGTAGCCACAGTCTAAAAGAAACGTTTTTTCAGCCCTTATTTTCCAAAATAGATTTTTATTTTTCAAAAGAGACAACAGCTTGGATATTCAGATTTTTTTGCCCGGTAAGATTTTTGTTTGTTTGCTCTTCTACTGTGTTACATATCAAGAAGCAGGCTGGAAATTCCTGTTATGATGGTGGCTGGGTAGCACTTATTGGTCAAAAATCTCTTAAGGATAGCAATTGTAAACTCTGGACGAAAGAGAAAAGGTAAACGTTTGAAAGAACAGGAGATGAACCAAAAATAAGACAAAAACAGGATGGAATGTGATTCTCGAAAGAGGTAAGCATACTAAATGAAATGACCTTTTCTCTTTGGCCACCCCTGAGGGTGCATCTTCCAAGACTCAGAGATATCCTTAGTAGATTACAAGGGAAACCACACCTAGGTAGGACATATTCAAATTTCACAAACTAAAATTGAAAAGCTACCAGAGGGAAATGAGATACAGTCACGTTGTATTACAATTATGGTCTGTAGAAAGATGAGATAACTATGTTTTCTTTTAAGCTGCTAAATTTGTGGTAATTTGTTACACAGCAACATAAATTGAATACAACATTACCATATGTCAAATGTCTAGGAATAAGATTAATAGCAAATGTTTAAGATCATTACACTGAACTTCCCCCTCTCCTCAAAAAAAATCATGGCTAAGAGAAATTTTTTAAATATCCAATGACCTAGAGGGATACACAATGTTTGTAGACATGAAGACTCAATATTATTAAGATATCCAGTTTTCCCCTAAAGAATCTACAGATTCAAAGGCACTTCCAGCAAAATCCCAACAACTTTTTGTTGTCATTGTTATAAATTGATTCTAAAATTATATGGAAAGTAAAAGAACATAGAATAGTTAAGAAAAATCCCAAAGAATAAGCTTGCAAAACTTAAAATATGAATTTCAAGACTAACTATTGATCTATAATAATTAGGACAGTGTGATATTTTTGAAAGGACTGGCAAATAGATCAAATGAACAAAATACAGTGGCAATAAATAAATACAAATAAATAAATAAATAAATCCAAACCAAAGCTGAATTCTATTTTACACTATTTTAGCTTATGGCTTTTTTTGCGGTATGCGGGCCTCTCACTGTTGTGGCCTCTCCCGTTGCAGAGCACAGGCTCCTGACGCGCAGGCTCAGTGGCCATGGCTCACGGGCCCAGCCGCTCCACGGCATGTGGGATCTTCCCGGACCGGGGCAGGAACCCGCGTCCCCTGCATCGGCAGGCGGACTCTCAACCACTGCGCCACCAGGGAAGCCCCAGCTTATGGCTTTTTGGGTGAGAGCCAAATCCTCTTTGGGTTTCTTCTGGTTAGCAAAAACAGGTAGTAACGTATATCTTTCGTAAGAGCAAAGTGGCATAAAACAAACTTTTGAAAAGCAGACTATATACATCTTCTCAGTTGATTAATGTACAATTAATGCACTATTGCAATTCACTAGGGCAATAAAAGACTTTTCAATAAACTATCTTGGGACAATGAGATATATGAATGGAAGTAAATAAACATTGACACTAAATGCTGTCATAATTAAATCAGATGAATCAGACCTAAATGTGAAAGATGAAACCTAAAACTTCTGGAGAAAATAAAAGATAAAAATCTTGTAATAATGAGAGATAGAGATTCTTAAGAAGGACATAAACAAAAGTAATTGCAATTGTAAATAAAAATATTGGTGAGTTAGATTTCACCCAAATTAAAATATTTTGCTCTTCAAAAGTGTTATTAAAAAACGAATTTGCAAGCGGTAACCTGTAGAGCATATTTGTAATACACATATGTGATAAAGGTCTCACATCTAAAATTCACACAGAACTCCTATCCAATTAAAACTGACTAAATACCTGAGCACTTTACAAAAGAATATCTGTGAATGACCAGTAAGCCCTCCCACCTCCCAAAAGTTTACTTAAGATCATTAATTACTGGAAAACAGCAGAGATACCAGTATATATCTATCAGAATAGTTAAAATTAAATGGCTGAAAATACCAGGTTTTGGAAAGAATGGAGCAACAGAAATTCTCTTACATTGCTGTGTACAGTGTAAAACTTATCCTTGATTTGCTACTATTAATATTTAACTTTTGTTATAACTATATGGGTGTACAAAGAAAGCTCTTTTTATCATACATGGGTGCCTTCATTTGTTCTTCTAATTTCTTAGAATCTTTTAAATTCACCAAACTGAAAAGTCTAGGGAATTATATAGTTCAATATATTTGCAGAAATGAGACATTTCCTGCCACATTCATATGGAAAGATGTAGAAAATAAGCTGGAAATATTGTTTGAGGACAGATTGATAGTGAAAGGAATATTAAGAGAAGGGAAAAAATGGAGCCAACATTTACTGTGTGCTTACTATATGCTAGAAATTACGAAGCACTTTCCTTTTTATAACCTCTGCTATATTCCACAGATAATTTAAAGCTGTTTAAAAGAGAACAAGCAATAAAATAAATGTGTGAACAAAATAAGAAAATGGAAGAGTAAAACCATATGGAATTAAAATAGAAAGGCAATAAGACAGTGTTATATCAAGATGCTGGAAATTATTCCTACCAAGTGATGCTTCAAATTAAAACAAAATGTCTCCATGGTGAGTTACAATATTGTCATTATCCCAAAGGATAAAAATAACCATTGCTCTAGGGAATCAGAGATTTTCTTTGATCTCAGACATAAAGTATTTCCCTCTATGCCAGGTTAAATAATATCCTAAACGTTAAACAGAGTAAAGAATTATAAGGTCATATATTGAATAATCACTGAGTGGTAGCTGAGAGCAAATCTTGGATATACAGAGTGAAATCAAATTGATTGGTTCACACAGATAATGGTGTTCCAGGAGATTCGATGTGGCATAAGAGACACAGATTTCGGGCTGCCGGTGACAAAAATATGAGGCATTAGGATTTATACACATATTCAGTCATTCACTTCTTTAATATCTATTACTTGTCAAGCACTGTAAAATGCAGTACAGAGACAAGAATAAACACAACATATAGAATCAGTTCCTCCCTTCACTGAGCTTCTAAACTGGTGGTGGGTAATAGATAATAACCAGGGAGTGGATTTGAGTTAATGAAATAGGTTCCACTGTTCTAGAAAAGCACAGAAAATTAGGAATGAGTAGGCATTGTATCAAGGTTCCAGTCCAGAGAGGTAGGATTTAGCTAAGATGACAGTCCCTCAAAAGAGATGAAATGATACGAGCAGAAACAGAGGGAGAAGGCAGCAAATACACTGGAGACAGAGAATCCAGCACAAATTCAAGGCAGAGAACTCTTCAATTTATAATACCTGCTTTTTGTTATGTTTAGGGAGGGAGTCATGACCCTGGTTAACCCAGAAAGCTGTGGCCTAATTATTAACAAGAGTTGCTGTCACTCTCAAAATTGTTGGGAAAGAAACTATATGATTATATGGTCAAGCAAGTTACACTAAAGTTTTTTTTTTTCTTTATCCCTATTCCTGACAAGCATATCCTTCAGTAATATTTCTGAAAATTTGGATTCCAGCAAATCTAAGGTAATGCATAAAAGAGAAGTCTTTGTGCAACTACTGCACAAAGACCCAAGACCGCTGGCTCAGGCTTAGACTTAGGACTTTAAACTCTTAAGGCAACATGGGAACATTCCTGTTATTATGAAGATCTATGTCATGTTCGATTTCTCTAATTTTCATGGTAATTATCTCAGGGGTTTTCTCTGAAGTGTTATTGTCAGAGGAACACAGACACATCTGTATAATTTAAGTTCTTTCCACCTCTGACGTGGGAACGTTCTCATCAGAGAACGGCCAGCATCTGTATCAGGAGTTTTCGTGAATGGTTACTTTCAGACATTGAACAACCACATTTTTTTTCCCTAAACATCTACTCCAATATTATATTATATTTGGTATAAGACCAAATAGAATATATGTCTGTGTCTATATAAATCCAGCTATAGTGATGCCAGAGTCTTAGTGGCACGGCTGGGGTAGAGTTCATCACTTCAGTATATAAGCCAGGTGTTTCTGCCTTGGACTTCAGCACAGTCTTTGCTGGTCAGTCACACCAAGTGACTAAGCCAACCTCAAGTGGGACAGCACCTGCAGAGTCTGGATCTAGATATCACCATGTGTCTGGAGCAAAGTTCACCCTGTGGCTTGAATTATTTTTTTTTTAATAGCTTCTTAGGAATACTTGGAAAACTTTATATGAATACCTGCAGGAAGGAATATTTTACTTGAAGTCTGTAAGCCTCATGCCAATTATGGTTGGGTTTTGGGGAGTTCATACTGTTGGGGCAGGTAGTATAATTCTAAGATGTACAAGATGGATCAGTGCCAGATCACTCTTCTCCTACTGCTTCTACGTATATATTCTGGGAATATTGTTATTTACAGCAGTAGCTCTGTTAAAAAAAAAAAAAAGGTAAGAAAAGCAATGAGCCTGAAGTTTAGTAAAAGGAGGGGCTGACTAGTAGTATTATACTGATGAATAAGTTAAAAAATGCATTTAAATATTCCCATCTATATAGTATTGACCACTTTGTTCCTGAATGTGTCTCGTTATCCCAGGGGTTAGGAACGGCCACTCAGCCAGTGGCCTTTAGCTAACCCTTAGAATATAATTCTAGAAAAGTACAGAAACAAAGGAAATAAATAGGTGGATAGTTAATTGGGTAGATGATAGGTAGATAGATGATACAAATAGATGATAGAGATACCTATAGGTAGGTAGATAAAGAGAGAAGAATTATTGAAAAATAATTTCTATCTTATAAACCAGATTTTTTAGGGGTGTATATTTAATTAAGAGTATTTAGTTTTTAAATGAAACTTTAAAAATATTTTAAGAAAAAGCTAATCGAGTATGTAAATCTATATTATGACTGTCTTAATAAAATGACTATCTTTTGTTTTTCTTCATTTTTTTTTAGCTGTAGTTAATAGAAGTGATGCTAACTGAGAAGTACAATTTTGTAAAAGAGGAAATTGATGAGCTCAGAACTCAAAGGCAGTTTCTATTTTTCTTTCTTTGACATTTATAAGGTAACAAGACTCAGAAATGCATAAGCACTTTAAATGTGATATATAAATAAGAGACAATTAATCTCTCTTATTTTATCTTGGCATCCTCTGTTCTCCTTTGTCTTCTCTAGGCTTTATTTAGAGGGAAAATAAGGTTCATTCATTCTCACTGATAATAAACTAACCAAGTTTGGAAAAGTTATTTTTCTTACATTCATTAGAAATGAGATCTTATTTGAGGTTGACTGCATTTACACTTATTGTGCTAGTACAGGATCTGATTTAAAAGATTAGGAAGTGCTTTATGAATCATGCATTATGAATATGCACTAGAAACAACACTGCCAGGAGATAATTCAATTCGCCTTGGTGGTGACATATGACGATGAGGCTCATACAATATGACCACATATTAGGTGAATCAAAGATAAATAACAAGATAACAAAAGTTAAAATGTTTCCCTTATCAAGAAAAACTATGCCACGCTTTCATCATTTTCATAAATATAAATTGTTCTAAGGCAGACAGCATGCTCCTTTTTTGACTAATATCATAATCGTTCAATAAAAATTAAATGTCAAGTAAATAAGTATCACTAAAAATTATGTTTGTTCCTTTTGAGGGGGTCAAAAATAGATACTCATTTGGGCTTTGGTAAGATGTCCTTTTGTTTAATTTAGCAGACTATTTTCTGGAGGGTTCAGTGAATATCACACAAGAGCAATAAAACCACGTATATAGAGAGCATTATGCATAGACGCAATTCAGCAACTATAGTACATGCGATATCCCTGAAGGATCGATTTTAACGTCTCGTTCTATTTAAACACCTGTATAAAATGATCTTGGTTGCAGTTACTGCGGGCTCATTTACATTTCAGGGCAGACAGTACCATTTTGGATGCTATTGGGTCCTGTTTAGAGAAGTTCAGACATCCCTCCAGAGTCTTTTGACATATTTTAAGATAGGTTTGTAGTGAGTGTAGCCGCACATAAAATGAAGACACTGTGGTTTACATCTTAAAGTGTAATGTAAAGAAATGATCAGATCTTACAACTTTATGATAATATCTACATTATCTGTGTATGAGGCAACAGAGTATAAGCATGAATACAGATTGATGTGAAGTGCTGTTAACTCAGTAGATAAGACAAATTCTGCTTATTTACTTTCAGTGTTGTGCTTTATCTAGTCAGGAACATTTTATGATTTTTTTAAAAAGGAACAAAATAAACAAGGAAACAAAAAACTACAAATATAGATATGCCATAGAACAGTCTCTCTCTTGAACACAAAGTATCGAAAATGAGTTTGCTATGTTGATGAATCCTCTCTATTGGATGCATTATGGAATTTATTGGAATATAGTATGTAATTAATATATTCTTCTTTTGAAATTTTGACTCTGGTATGCTATACTTGTAAAAGCCAATCATAAATTATTTAAGTATTGTTCAATATATATAAATAAAGAGGGTTTTACATTCAGTGATTTAGAAGGAATGAAGTATGCCTACTGGCTTATAAACTATGTCTCTGATAGCTACAAATATTAGGAAAAATATTAGTCATAGTGATAGATTTGATGTTATTTCTCAACTGAAATCCATTGCCAACTTAAGCAAAATTTCCTTTGGCCCTTTGCTTCAAGATCTCTTTTTTTTAATTCTACCAAAATAAGATTCTTGAATGGAAGCATTTCTTTTTTTTAATTAATATTTTATAAATAGGCAACATCTTGTTTGATCACCACTGCACTCTTATTGAAATATGCTGTTCTGTCTTCATATATAAACAGTAACATTAGAAAAAAATATCTAGTACAACTAGAATACTCCTATATTCTTAATATTATATAGCAATATTTAAGATTTAGGAAAAATATGTATATATCATATACATATACATATACATATGTATGCATTATATATGTATATATATACATTATGTATATATACATATTATGTATATGTATATATATTTGTTCTGAATCTATATATATTATACATATTTATATTCATTCTGAATTTTAAGAGTTAACTTAAATGAGAGATCTCTGGATATTTATGTGGTACATCATTTATGTTAAATCACACAGCATTATGTTTTTCTTTAGGGAAATATCTGCTTACATAAGTGTGTGGAAAAAAGCACACATAGAGTGAAGGCACACTGAGCTAGAAAGAGTAGACTGAAGTTGAAGGTAGCAACAAAATTGGTCATTAGATTCAACCGTAACTTCTGAATCATTTACTAAGTCAGCATATTCAAATAGTTAATGTACAATTGGAATTTCATCACTGCCTGCAATGCATTTTATTGCACCTCACTTTATGGTGCTTCACAGACATTGTTTTTCACTGACTGAAGGTTTGTGGCAACCAGGCATCCAGCAAGTACATCAATGCCATTTTTCCAACAGCATTTGCTCATTCCGTGTCTGTCTCTGTGTCATATTTGGCAACTCTCACAATAGTTCAAATGTTTTCATTTTTATATTGGCTATGGTGATCTGTGAGCAGTGGTCTTTGATGTTACTATTGTGATCATTTTGGGGCTTCATGAAATGCACCTCTATAAGATGAATAACTTAATTGATAAATGTTGTGTTGTGTGTGTTCTGACTACTCCACTGACCAGGTTTTCCCCCATCTCTCTCCCTATCCTTGGCCCTCCGTATTCCCTGGGATACAATATTGAAATTAGGTCAGTTAATAACCTTAAAATGGCCTCTAAGTGTTCAAGTGAAAGGAAGAGTCGCACATGTCTCACCTTAAATCAGAAGCTAGAAATGACTAAGCTCAGTGAGGAAGGCATGTGAAAGCTGAGACAGGCTGAAGGAGAGGTTTCTTGAGCCAAGTTGTTAAGGCAAAGGAAAAGTCTTTGAAGAAACTAAAAGTTCTCTTTCAGTGAACACAGGAATGATAAGAAAGCAAAATAGCCTTATTACTGATATGGAGAAAGTCTTAGTGGTCTGGATAGAAGATCAAACCAGCCACAACATTCTCTTAAACCAAAGCCTAATCCAGAGCAAGGCCTTAACTCTCGTTAATTCTCTGGAGGCTGAGAAAGGTGAGGAAGCTGCAAAGAAAAGTTTGAAGCTAGCAGAGGTGGGTATATGAGTCTAAAGGATAGAAGCCTTCTCCGTAACATGAAAGTGCAAGATGAGGCAGCAAGTGCTGATGTAGAAGCTGCAGCAAGTTATCCAGACGGTCTAGCTCAGATCATTAATGGAGGTGGACACATTAATGGAGGTGGCCACATTTCAATGTAGATGAAATAGCCTTCTACTGAAAGTATATGCCATCTAGGACTTTCAGAGCTACAGAGGAGATGTCAATGCCTGGCTTTAAACCTTCAAAGGACAGGCTGACTCTCTAGTTAGGGGCTAATGGAGGTGGTGACTACATTGAAGTCAATGCTCATTTACTATTAGGAAAATCCCAGGGCCCTTAAGAATTATGCTAAATTTACTCTGCCTGTGCTCTGTAATTGGGACAACAAAGCCTGGATGACAGCACATCCGTTTACAGCATGGCTTACTGAATATTTTAGGCCCACTGTAGAGACGTACTCATAAGAAAAATAGAATACTTTAAAAATATTACTGCTCATTGACAATGCACCTGGTCACCCAAGAGCTCTCATGAAGATATACAAGATTTATGTTGTTTTCATGCCTGCTAACACAACATCCATTCTGCAGCCCATGGATCTGGAGTCATTTTGACTTTCAAATCTTATTACTGAAGAAATATATTTTGTAAGGTTATAACTGCTAGAGCTTGTGATCCCTCTGAAGGATCTGGGCAGAGTCAATTGAAAATCTTCTATAAAAGACTGACCATTCTAGATGCCATTAAAAACACTGGTGACTCATGGAAGAGGTCAAGATATCAACACAAACAGGAGTTTGGAAGAAGCTGATTCCAACCTTCATGGATGACTTTGAAGAGGTTCAAGACTTCAGTGGAGGAAGGAACTGCGGATGTGGTGGAGATAGCAAGAGAGCTAGAATTAAAAGTGGAGCCTGGGGATGTGACTGGATTGTGGCAATCTCGTGGTAAAACTTTAATGGATGAGGAGTTGCTTCTTATGGATGATCAAAGAAAGTGGTGATGTGATATGATGGAATCTACTCCTGATGAAGATGCTGTGAAGACTGTTGAAATGAAAACAAAGGGTTTAGAATATTACCTCAACTTAGTTGATAAAGCAAGCAGTGGCAGGGGTTGAGAGAATTGACTCCAATCTCAAAGAAGTTCTACAGTGGGTAAAATACTATCAAACACATTGCATATTATAGAGAAATTGTTCATGAAAGAAAGTCAATCGATGTGCGAACTTCATTTCTGTCTTATTTTAAGAAATTGCCACACCTATCACAACCTTCAGTAACCACCACCCTTATCAGTCAGCAGCCATAAACACTGAGGCAAGACTTTCTGCCAGCAAAAAGATTATGATTTGCTGAAGTCTCAGATGATGGTTAGCATTTTTTAGCAATGAAGTATTTTTTAACTAAGGTGTGTATATTGATTTTTAGACACAATTCTACCGTGCACTTAATAGACTACAGTATAGTGTAAATATAACTTTTACAAGCACTAGGAAAACAAAAAAATCATGTGACGTATTTTTGTGAAATTTGCCTTATTGCAGTGGTCTAGAACTGGACCTGCAATATCTCTGAGGTATGCCTGTATTTGAGGACCTAAAAATAACCAGAATGTTCTCCCATTTTCCATTTGTATCCTTTCCTAATTATCCCTATTTCCATCCTCATTATAGTGTTCTTTTTTTTTTCATATTTGTTTTGTAACATTTTCTGTGTTAGATTATAGGATTCATGAGGGCTAGTTTCCTACCAGCTTGTTCACTGCTCCATCCTCAACCACATTTGTGCTGTCTAACATAAAAAGGCACTCTGTATGTTGAATGTATGAACAACAGCAACAAAAAAAGAATGGTTTTGCCATTCAGTAAGACAATAGCTATGGACAAGGACAGCAATATTCCTGCCTATACCTCCACCCCAGCATATCTGATCCCTATTCTCTTTATAATCAATCTCTTAAAAGCTCATTGTATATTTATATTTATCAACATTTCAGTACAAGTTTAGGCTTAGTATATACAACACAGATCTTATGATAACATATGTCTTTGTTATTTTTAAATGCATTAAAACCTAGTATTGAAGTACATCCATAGTCACACACACATATATGTGCCATATGTATTTATTACAGAGATAAATTTTTATGTACTTCCTTTTTTAAGATTATGTACTTATTATACCTTAACTATCAAACAACTGAGGTAATTATAATGCTCAGATCTTTTAAAACCAGTTTTTAATTTTTTTACCTCTCCATATGTATTTTAAAATCTCCTTTTGCCTTTATTTTCTAACATAATACATATGTATATATATGATTTTATGACAAATAGTTTTAAACACAGTACATAGGCTAATCTAAAATATATGCTAGAGTTAGAAAGGAATTGAGGTTTCATATATATTTGACCAAGAAGGAAGTTATGCAAATTATACACTTTTTCTAAGGCATAATAGTTGATGTCTGCATTATTTGCTAATATTTCTAGAATTAACCAAGTCTAGGTAATTATTATATATAAGATGGCGTGTCCCTTATATTTTATATATTAACATTTTCATAATTGCAATAAATGAAAAAACAGTTTTCAAATTAAAACATAATACAAAATTAGATATTGTTATAAAAACAAAAAAATACATTTAAATAACTGATAATTTATCAAGATAGGCTGTAAATAAAGAACATAAGTTTGATAGTGTATTTTTTCAGTGGGAAACATGAAATATTCTAATGACATTTGCCTCAAAATCTGGAATGTACTGTAAAACTGAGTTGTTTACAAAAACAAAATCCATTGAAACAAAAGAAAATGTATATTCAAAAAATTAATAGAGGAAATATTAAATGTACTTAGGCTGCAAATACTGAAGTAACTTTGGTGAAAATTTAAATTCTTTAAAAATGCATTGCAATACATGTATACCTATTGTGGCCATTTAAAACTATTTCATGTTAAATGTATTGTATGTCTTATATATTCCAATTTATTATTTAAATCTGGCATATACTTGCAAAAGCAAAGTCCCACAGTTAACTCCTCCTTGCTACATTTGAAAGCACTGTAAATAGTAATGTGATAATATCAAAGCAATACCGAATTATTGATGGGCTTTTATTTCTTTAGTAAATGAATTATTAAAAATTCACAATAAGATTTTCTGTTTACTTACTAATTCTCATATATGCATATGATTTAATAATTTATGCAAACTACTCTGCTGGTGTTTGTGAAAAATTTTATCAGTCACAATACAAACGATGAGGTGTGGTACTGGTCCTTCATTTATTCTTTTCAGACTGCTCACGACATTTTATATCTGTCTTCTGCAATAATTAATATGCTAATCCAACAGTCATTTTAACAAAACTCTTTGATGACTGGCACTTTTCTGTAAAAGATATTTCTAATACGCAGCAGTAATACTCAAATGATCATGAATGGAATGCTATGTTGAAGCTGTCGGATACACTGATCAGGTTTGTGCAGATATTTTTTGTCCATTTTTATAAATCTACAGTCTTAAAATACAACATCAAATTGTTTGATTAGGTCTTAAAATAAAAATAATATTTATTATAAAGTACAGGAGGAATTTGAATACTATTTAAAATAAGAGGATAAGGCTATTTATTCCATTCAGGTTCTGTGTTTTTCAGGTGGTAAAATAATCTCCAAGAGCGAAATTGTGTCTGTGCCTCATTTTAAACAATATTCACAATTTGCCCTTTATGACTGGAAATGAGTTTATGGCTAGTAATTTATTCAGAAAATGGGCAGGTTGAGAATACTGTTTGCTTCCATATACGAGGTCCCTTTAGAAAATAATTTATGTTAACTATATTTGCAAATAAATAGCATTGCAAATGCAAAAGTTGTAAAATATAGTTTCAACATATTAAAATTAAGCATGAATAAAAGTACTTTATGAGAAATGATAAGTTCACTGTTTTATATCAACAATATCAGTCATACCAGTTTCATATTTAATTATACCAGTATCCTTTTGGTCCAAGTAGTTTTCACTGAAATTCTCCAGATGTCTGCTAGCTGGTCATTCTTATTCTACATTTAACGCTCAACAGTCTATTCTGAAAATTATATCACAGATGCTTCTTACAAACTAAATTAGATAATAAAAATAATTTATTTAAAACCTTGCAAATGTTATACTCTCAATATTAAGCAAAAATCCTTACCATTGCTCACAAAATTCCTCAGATCTGGACACCTGTTAATTCTTTTTTTTTTTTCCCGGAGCTCACCACACTGGGCTCCATGCAATCCTCAAATACTTTTCCTTTGTCCTTTGTGGCTCCTTGAGTTGTTTTTTGGTTTTTTGTTTGTTTGTTTGTTTTTGTTTGTTTCAGGGTTTTTTTTGGTCCTTTCATCAGTGTTTACTATATGCTAAGATACTATATAATTTAATTTCATAGATTTCTAATGAAAGGTCAATAAAAGTAGAGATTTTTTATCTATTTTGTTTATTGATATATTTCAAACACCTAGATCAGTGACTGCCAAAGAGTAGCTCATCACTATTTATTTGTTGAACTATTAAATGAATAATGAAAGGGGAAAAATAAGGAAGACTGGTACAAAAAAAAAACAGAAGAAAGGAAATAATAAAAGAAGATGGAACATATTAGTATTTTGATTTTTTGATGTATAAATTTTATTGTCACAAAAAAAAAAAGAAAAAAGACTTTCCAGATAAGGAGAAAAGCATGAATAAACTTGAGTGAGAAATCAATGTCAGGGTTGCTGTGAGACCACTGATAAGAATGGTTTAGAGATGATATTCTATATCATGATTATTGTAGATCTAATGATTATTAATGATTGTAGAATGTAGAATGTAGAATGATTATTGTAGATTTAATTCTGGAGTCTTTTTAATTTATGGTATATATGAGTATCTCTCATATCCATCAAATTATATCATACTGTCACTCTTTTCTTGCATTTCCACACTCACTCAACCACTTCCTCTAGAAATAGTGGAACCGAGCAGAACCCTGCAGGTCCCCCCACCCTCTATGTACAAAACACCTCTATGTTCCCTGCATTTCATTTGTAATAGGAAAACTGGTCTCCCAGGCCTCCCAGAGTCACAAAAGAGCAGGCTTGAGTAGTTAATCATGAGTACAATAGAGTCACAGACTCAGGGTCCAATGAAAGAATGAGATTAACATTATTGCTCATAATAATCTATATCTTTGTGGGCATTAAAATAATTGTAACTTGCTCTGCTCATATATGTAAGCAGGCAACAAAAACTGTCAGCAAAGAGATGCTACAGATCCATGTTGATATCTTCCATTCTGAAAATATGGCACCTATATCAGCATGAAGAAGTTACAGAAGATGGACCTTCATCCCTAATATCATAGAAATGGAAGTTAGGATCTGTAAGTAGCTCTTTTGCCCCTTTCCTATTTGTCTATTTTTGTTCCCCTTAAACATTAATTTAAAAAATGAGATCACTGGGTAACATTTAACCTAACTTCTGACTTCTGCTTTACTCAGTGCACACAATGCCTTGCCTAACCTGTTGATTCCTTTCCTGGGTTAAAAGGAATAAAAATGAAGAATTAAGGAATTAAAGAATGACTGACTCTACCCCAGCTTTCCCCTCAGAAAATTTTCAGGCAGACCACTAGGCCACAAGATAGCATCCAGTTGCAGGCAGACCACATGGGCAAGACAGTATCCAAAAGACGATCAGAGGTCAATGGGTCTGCACACAATGGAATTATGACAAAGAATCTGACTTCCTACCTTAACGATTAACTGAGATTGTTTCCCCTTTAAAAATTGTTATGGCTGAGCAGAATCTTCAGAGTTGGTCTTCAGACATGAGTCCATCTTCTCCCCAGATTGCCTGATTTTCTGAATAAAGCAACTTTCCTTTCTGCCAACACTTGCTTTTTGAGTCGCCAGCACGCCAAACCCGTTTGGTCACACTAGGATTTTAATATATGTCTCCTGACACCCAGTACTGAGCTATTTATTATTCCAAACTGTCATATAGATGCATTTCTAAAATCCAGAGGTATACACACAAGTGTGCAGTGCACACACACACACATTTGTATATATATGTTACACTTGACTAATTGCTCTATTGTACCTTAAGATGATTTTCAGTCTTCTGGTGATTTTACTTTTCTCTGTGATGTTTTTAAAAAATATTCTTTTATACCACTTAGTACTTGATAATATATTAAATTGTCTAGGGCTAAATTATATATTCTACATGTTATTTTCAAATTGTTTCCTATTTCTATGCCATTATCACATAAGTTTAATTCTCCTGACGTATACATGTCTTGAGTACAGGAACCAATTCTAAAAGCACCTGAAATAATGCTGAGTGAACAGCAAGTGGTAAATAATGCTTATTAATGGCAACGTCAGAAAAATAATGATGAAGAACAAAAATAAGAAAATATGTGTTTTTCTTTTATTCTTCCTCACCTTGGCATTATAAATACTGTACGTTCACATGTATAAGTTTAGGTTTATCACTTCTGACACTTTTCCTGGATGTTGATAAAACCTACATTTTCAACATGAATCTTATAACCATATTTATTTCATCTTCTCTTTTAAAATATATTTTATTAAATGAAATAAATAAGAATTGAAATGCTATTCCCAAGGAGGGGGTTTTAGGTCGAAAATAATTACTGTATTTGCCCAGGACAAATACAGTGGATTATTTTTGACACTGTGGATTTTTTTATGCCACTGTAGTACCTTGGCTTTTTTTATGACACTGTGGTAACTTGGCTTAGGGAAATACACTTGACCTCTTAGCCTATTGTTTTGGACAGGAATTATATCCAATCCATCAATTCTAATGTCAAAAGGGTGAATTCCTGGCAGCAGTAGACTCCTCTTTCAGGGGAAAATCATTTGCTTTTTCCACTGTCAGTTTCTCCCTAATTCTAAATATTTAGATGACATTTCCAAAAACAAAACAAGCGTGCGCTTAACGAGCATGACAAATTTTTAGCTAAATCCGCTGGAACCTTGTCTATCCTGGAGAGGAAAATAGGTCTGTTTGTTTTGAATGTCACCATACTAATGAATTAATTCAAAACATTTTAGCATTGAAAGCTAATATGCTTTCATTACCATCTGCAGTACTGTAATTTCCTCAAGGGCATTTGAAAGGGCAAAAGAGTCACTCTTTCTGTGATGTCCAGGACCAGTGAATTATTTTTTCGTAATTGTCTCATAGTTTTATTAAGTTCGTGCATTTTTTTCCGGCCGAAGGAGATCGTGGCAATGCAAGTTGCCTTTGCTTTGTGACAGTCTCATCTCTAACAGGCCATATCCAAGTTGCCTAACTATCTATTTATTCAACATATTAAAAGGCATATCTAACCCCCCTACTTCCTGCAAATCTTTCCATTCTCTTTCATCTCAAACAGACTAATTTCTACTTTCTAATTTAGGGCTTGTATGTGCCTGACTCTTCCTCCTCATCTTTACCTGGATTCACAGCTCACAAGAACTCATCCTTCAGATTTCAGCCAGAAAGTCATGACTTACCTGTCACCCAAACTAGGCTTCATCCTGTCTCACTGTCTCATGGCATCATGTACTTTTCATTCATATCACTTTTCATAGATATAATTAGGCACTATTATTTTATGCTGTGTTTAATGTTCATTTCACTTCCTAGACTATAAGTTTCAGGCTGGCAGGAGGTCTCACACTTCTGTTTCTTCCTGTCCTCTGTCAGCACAACAGACGCACAGCAGAAACACAAAAGCTCTTAACTGCATGAATAAATGAATGAAACCCTATTGTTCTCTATATATCTTCTCTGAATTGGATATGGGAGAAAAACCTAATTTGTTATATTTTAAACAGAAAACAAGATAAGCTATTTGGCATAACTAAGAATTAGAATCAAACACTCTTAGTGAATACTTATCCATTTATAATTAAGTCCAACTATAGGTTTCATAGAGAAAATTCTCAAATAGAAGTGTAAGCAGAGAGGGTCCATGGTCCCCAGAGAAAGAGAAACAGGCATGGCTTTCTTGACATAAGAGAAGCCATTTTAGGCCTAGCCATTTTATGATCCAAGCCTGGCCACAATGCCTGTCCTTGAACAGGTCTTAGTAATTAATGATCTGAACAAAAGAATGCAGAAGCAAAGGAAAAGCAGTCAAGAATTAATAGTTCAGTCATAAAACAGAGCCCCAGTTCCTCCTTAAGGGATATACATCACAATCTGAAACATATCTTTGAGTTGGAACCAAGGCCCCCACTCAGGTAGAGGATGGTAACTACATGCTGAGACGCTAGATTGGTCAGAACCTTAACGAATGCGGTTGAACTTTTCTGACCCTGGTGACTTCAATCAACTAAAACTTGGGCTCTGTCGACCTTTTCCCCAATTCTATGCTGGATTCTCCTTTGCTCAAGACCCTTCATGAATATGCATGTACCCTTAGCTCAGAATTTCCCCAGTGTTGCTGTTCACGGAGACACTGCTTTGGGGAAGATCCCCCGTGTTCTCCGTACTTGCTGCAAGGAATAAATCCTTCCTTCTCCCGCCCTTTGGCTTGGTTGTGTCTTTTGGCTGGACAACCACCAAGTAGTGAACACAGTTTTTTGGAAACAGGAGTAGTAGTATCAGCCATTAACATGTACGTGATGAAATTATCGCCTAATACACAAGTAAATTAAAGTTACCTTTGTGCTAAAGGCTGAAGGGTAGCAGAAAACGTCAAAATGTCACCTCAAAATATGCTACTTGATTATTTTGCTATTGATTATTTTGAGCTGAAGGCTCTTTAAAAAACAGTAAAAGCAGGAAGAGCCTTTCTCTGAACTCTCCTCATCTACCCTAAAAACAGATCCTCCAAAAGGAACTCTGTTTCCTAAATCCCTCCCTGGGGAATTTCATCAACCAGGGAAGATTGACTCTTATCACAGGAGAGGAGACTAGAATTCAACACCACATCCAGACACACTTAGTCACAAACAGTTGTTAATTAAACAAGGAGGCCATTGGACTGAGGCGGTTCTCATGCGCTGGTGGCCCAAGTAAGCAAACCAAAATCTAAGCCTGTAAAGGCCTCAACGTTAGGAAATCAACTTGCTAAGGACAACCAATCACAGCCAATGAGGCTTTAAGCTACAGCCAATCAATAATTTCCTCTCTTAACTTCTGCACTTGCTCTAGATTTCTTTCCCATAGCTCTTGTCTGTGGAGTGGTCCTAATCCTTCCCATTTTGCGATGTCTGATTCAAATTGACTTTTGCTCAAATGAACTCTTAAAATTTTTAATATGCCTCAGTTCATCCTTTAACACTATTATAACTTTGATCTATTTTTCTAAGGGCCCATTCATCTTTCCCCAAATTCATTTACTCTCCCCTAAGATGCTTACATACCCACTCCCCTTTCCCTACTAAGGTAGTATTCAATGCAGAATTCTAAGCCACCTGGGAGAATTATTCATTTTTCCAGGGTCTTTCCCACACTGTACATGAGGTACCCATGTTAATAAACTGCTGTTTTTCTCTTGTTAATCTGTCTTTTATTACAAGGGTCTCAGTTGTGAACTCAGAAGGGTAGAGGGGAAATTATTTTTCTTTCCCTACATGACCTAAATTCCAATAACTTGTGATTATCTGATAGAAACTGCCATAACTACTCTAAAAGTAATATACTAGTATCCACTATAACACTCTCCTTGTACGTAAACACACACTTTTTGACTTAGGAGCAGTCTATTCTAACTTACAGCAGTAATTCTGGGGAAAATGTAAGTAAGTCTTTTCAGTGGGTGCTATGCATAGACTTTTAAAATCATTAGGAACGTTTCTAAATTATGTGTCTGTCCTCTGAATTCAAGTTCTTCTCTGAGTTTTTCAGATAACTGGGCTTATGCTAATGATCTGAGATTTTAAATAGGTGTGGGAGATGTTAGCAATGCAGTTCCAGAAAAAAAGTAATTTTAGCCTTCATGAACAAGCACAACAGCACTGTCAACACTTGCTGCGGAATATGTGACAAATGTTTGAGTTGGCTACTCTGCCGTGTTCCTACAATGCTCTTGCCATTTTGGGGAGCCGAGGTTGGGGAGATAAGCCGTATATTATTTGTTCTTAAGCTTTGACAGTGTATTGGCCACTTTGCTACCTTTCTTAAACTCCTAAGTGCAAAGGACAATTAAAATACTCATCAACAGTATCTCAGGCAAATGTTTTCGTTCTTACAGCTCAGTGATTTGTGATATTCATACTCCCATATTTAATTCCTAGGGCAATATCATATCATTAACGTGACTATGTTTCTTTGCCTCAATATTTTTCAATGATTATGTTGGCCAAGGTCAATGTATCTAAAGGATCTGTAGTTTGAAAATTAAGATTATTTGTGTTTGATCTCTGAGGGTGTGGAACAGGATTCGAGAGGAGTTTACAACTCAGAGCCATTTCATCTTTGAAAGGAGTTTAAATATAGACAAATTGGCTCTCAGTGATCATCTTTAAAACTTCAGCCCTAGTTGTTTTTGTTTGTTTGTTTTGTTTTGTTTGCTTGTTTTGTTTTTGAGAGACAGAGGAAGTGTAACATTTTGACACATTAAAATGTGCAAATCTCAATTGGGAAATTCTGACAAATCAAACTCACATCTTAGCCACACCAGTATTAAGGTAGAGAATATTGCAATCGACAAGGAAAGTTCCTTTGTTGTCGCCTCCCAGGCTATCTACCCTTTCCACTGCATTCAGAGGTAACCGCTGCTCTGTTTGAGTTTTTTGTTAATATTGTTTTCCACTAAAAATTACTTCTACATGTATTAGAGAGTCATAAAATATAATATACAGACATACTTGCTTGTACATGCAGAGGCAGAATAAAAGAAAATAACTGTACAAGCTAAAACTGTGCAAAGCATAGGAATCAAAAGGAAAAAAATAATTTTTAAAATATGGTTTACATGTATGTATATTTTCTGGATATAAGTTTTTTATCAGATAGATATTTTTTTCAAATATTTTCTCCCAGTCTTTGCCTTGGCTTTCATTCTCATAACAGTATTTTAAATTTTAAAAGTCCTGATAAAGCTCACTTTATCATTTTTTTCATTCTTTTAAAATTATGGCTTTGGTGTTGTATCTGAGATTTCCCTCCCCATTAATTTTGGGGAAATTATTAATCATTATCACTTCAAATATTTTTCTTACCCATATTACTGTTTTCCCTTATTCTTAAATTTTATCTACCCATATGTTAAATGATATAATGGTCCATATTTTTCTTGTGTTTTCTTTTTTTTAAACTCTTTTTTCTCCTTTGTGTTTTGTTTGGATAATTTCTACTAACTTTATTAACTTATTTTCAAGGTTATTGATTCTTCCCTCAACTGTTTCAATTCTACTGATGAGCCAGTCAATGGAATTTCCCATTTCTGTATCATTTTTTTAAATTTCTAGAATTTTAATTGGAATCTTTCTTAATATTTCCTTCTCTCTGATGAAATTCTCCATCTGTGCATGCATACTGAACTATTTTTCACTAGATACTTTAAGACACTCGTGATGGTTATTTTAAAGTCTTTGAGAGTTGCAACATTGTATTTCTGAGTCTGGTTTTGTTAGTTTTTTGTTAGTTTTTTCTCTTGAAAATGGGATTTAGTTTTTCCCTCTTTTGTACTTTCATACATTTCTATTGAATGCCAGTTATTGCAGTAGAATGACAGAAACTACGGTAGGTAGTTTTAAAGCTTGGAAAAGGGCTCAGGTATCCTTCCTGTCAGGCCATTAGTATCAGTGGTTGGGCGGACATAGTCTGGAATTGCACTGCTTTGTTAGAGTTGTAACGGTTTGTTGTTGTTGCTATTGCTATGGTTGCTTTCCAAGTGCCACATACCTCTAGCGGTGGTGAAATGCTGGAGAGTTTTTCTCAGTTAGTGCTCCATCCATCCTCAGCTTCCAGCCATTCCTGAATGTCTGTGCCACAGAGGAGTCTCCTTATGCGCTTGCCTTTCCTAGCAGCAGATTGCGTAACACTTGGTATTGGAATCCCAGTGATTTTTGGTCCTATCTTCTGTTTTGTCAGTCTTAGGAAGGCTCTGTGCCCCTGTGCCTTGGAGGAGTGTCTTTTACAGCATCCCCACACCTCCACCCCCTTACGGTCTAACTCAGCCTGAGATCCTCAGTTGACCTTGGATGGGGTTTCCTGCACCACCTGCAGCTGGGGGAGAACACATGAATATAGTTCATGTCATATAGATCATATTCATATGGACTGTAAGGCCTGAGATGATTCTCGCCTCTCCATCAGCTGTAGCTATTTCTCTTTAACTTTCCTTCATCCACAATCTTTGCCTGTGCCTTGAAGGTAAGTGGCCTTGAAGCCCCTGCCCAGCAATTTAAGTAGAATATCATCGTGGTGGGGGGAGTGACTGTTGACCATACTATCATCTCCACAAGTGCTAATTATCTCCTTTGAATCCTTTCTCCTCCTTCTGTATCTTTTGTTCCCAGGGAAATGTGGGGTAATCATCAGGGTTTTGTGTCTATCTCCCCTGCTGCAAGTGATAGATAGCTTCCTTTGAGGCTGTATAAGAATGATTTCTTCCCATTCCCAGCGATGGAGTCCTTTGGCTTCACATAAGAACAAGACTGGAGAAGCAGGCAGTGTGTTGTTTGTCTGCAATCTGTGGTTAGCTCCTTTGAGTTCTGTAGGCAAAAGCATTTGCTGCTCCTACCCCAGAGGATTAAGATATTTGCAATATAAAAGGAAAGGACTCAGAAAGTGGGACATGCTTTGTGCCAGTCTCAGCACAGCTGTCAATCACCCCCTGCACATCTGAGTCACTCAGCTTTTCTCACCCTGGTCTCTTGCCCTGCTCTCAATTTCTCCTGTGAGCATCCAGTGGGAATGAGATTTCAAGCTATGCAGGGTTGTATGTCTGAGTGAGGGCAGTTGCTAAGTGCCCCAAGCAACTTCAGATTTATTAGCTCCCACTTGACTTTTAGTCAAGTTAAATTTTACCTGCTTAATCTGTGGTCAAAACAGCTCCAGATTCTCTGATGCTCTGTCATAGGTGAGAAAACGGATATATCCTTTCACTACTTGGAAGAATTTAAATGTCTTTGGATTTCAGATTCCATCATTACCTTCTAACTCCAGCTTTCCAATGGGAATAAGAAATGTTATGAAATTATAGCTTATCTCTTTTTTTTCTCAATGTTAAATTAGAAGCAACTTTTTAAAAAGTATACTTTATTTGAAGTTTAAATGAAAGTTCATCCACAAATTGTAATATGTGTTTGTTTTCATTCATTTTGAAATATTTTAAAATTTCTCTTATGATTCCAGTTTTGACCCTGAGGTTATTTAGTAGTACGGTGTTTTATTTACAGACATTTGTGGATTTTCTTCATATTTTAATTTTATCAGTTTCTAATATAATTATGGTCAGAGTGTGTACTCTGGATTATTTCAAAAGTTCAACAATAAGACTTATTTTGTGACTTGAAATAATGATTTGTAAATGTTACAAGTTCACTTCAAACAAATATATACAGTTGAGCCTTGAGCAAGGTGGGTGTTAGTATGATCTGAGCAGTTGAAAATCCGGGTATAATTTATAGTTGGCCCTCCTGTGTCAGGATACTTCCCTACCTGTGGTTCCACATCTGCAGATTCAACCAACCTCCAATCCTGTAGCACTGTGGTATTTACTGTTGAAAAAAGTCTGTGTATGAATGGACCCGTGCAATTTAAATCTATGTTGTTCAAGGGTCGACTGTATTGTAGTTATTGGCTGTGGTCTGTTATATAAATGTTAATTAGATCAAGGTGGTTGGTAATTTTCAAATCTTCTATAACTTGACTGATTTTCTGTATTTTTACTGTTTATCAGTAATTTGACAATAAAATTCCTTAAAATCTCCAACTGTTGGTGGATTTATCTACTTCTCCCCTTAGTCATGTCAATTATTGCTTTATGTATTTGGAAACACTGTCTTTTAGGTCCATAAACAATTTTATGTCTTCTTGATGAATAACAAAAAGTTACAACATGCTTTTGTCAGTCTTTGGTAATGCTTTTTGTCTCCTTTTTTGGTTAAAACACAGCCACATCAGCTCTTTTTAAGTTTTCAGTGTGCATTTCTTTTTCAAATATTTTCTTTTAAAACTAACTATTGAATAGTTCTTTATAGGTTTTAGGTTTTCAGTGTGCATTTCTTTTTCAAATATTTTCTTTTAAAACTATCTATTGAAGAGTTCTTTATACCTAAATATTGTTCCTCCAGAGTTAGTCTTATTGTTTTTAATTTAACTAATTCAGAAATGTGTGGTGTTTAGTTGGATGGTTTTGTTCTTTTACTTATATACACACATATAATATGTATATATACTATATGTTTTACCTAGATATTTACCCTATTAAAATTCTTTTCTGAAACTTGTGATTCCATTTAATATCATTGATTTTACTTGAAACATGTTTTAATATCCTTTACAGTACGTGTTCTGCTATAGATAATGAACCTTAGCTTTTGTCTGTCTTAGAATGTACAGTATTTCTCTTACCCTAATGGTTTGCACATTAGTATTGCCATTCTATTCTTCATTAATATTTGGAACTGTTTTGAGTATTTTTATCTCTTTATTTCCAATATCTATATAGCTCTACTTTAAATGTGTTTCTTAAAAAATGCAATATAATTGGGTGTGGAGTTTTAACCCTCCCTAACAATCTGTTTTCTAGTGGTCAAATCAAATCCATTCACATGGAGTATAATAGCTGACATTTTAATTTGTTCCTATTGCCTTAATTTATTATTACTCTTACTCTGTTAATTCTTTTTTTTTTGCCTTATTGTTGCTGATTTAGTCAAATTGCTATTTGTTAGTTTTATTCCACTGTTAGTTTTATATAATTCTACACTGTTTTTTCACTTTTGTCAATGGTCACTTTCCCTTTCAAAATGCTCACATGTATCCATCATATGAAAAGTTACCTATTATTTCTCTCACAAAGATACTCTGTGCACACACTTGTATCATATAATCTCTATTCTCATTTAGATTAAATCTTTTAGAATATTCATTACTTTACTGTCGTTTCGAATTCTCATCATTTACATGTTACTGTTTTCCTTTTCCCAAATTTTCTAAGAGTTAGAATACTTATTTTAGTAACAAATATCATTAGAAGTCTCTTTGAAATAAGTCACTTTTACACTTGAGCATTTTTGATACATTACAACAGACTACACTCTCCATATTAATATATAAAAAATATGTATATATATCTTTCAATTTGTTTTTTTAATATATATACATGCATGTGTGTGTTTATATATATACATGCGCACTATGCTTCTTTTCTCATTACTATTCCTTCATCTTCTCATTATCACTTACTTTGTCATATAATTTCTATATTTATGGTTAAGTAGAGTTTTAGTAACTACCAAACATTTTATTTTTTCATTTCCAAACTACTTTTTTTCCCCAAACCAAACTATTTTTTTTTACTAAAATTTTGTACCAGAAACTTCATGAGTGCTAGAATCTCTAAATTATTTCATGACTAAGAATGACTGTAGCTTTGATTTTTACAAAGAAATTTCAATACTATATACTTCTCACATTTTATTTTTCTAAAGTTTTGAAGATAATAATCCTCATGCTATGTTGCAGCATCAAGTGTTGCTATGAAAACGCCTGGTGCTAAAAGTATTTTGTCTTCCTTGTATATTACTTTCTCCATTTTTTATGTTATGATTAGAACATACAAAGTAAAACCAAAATAAATCACTCCAACAAGATAAAGGTGTACATCTCTAACACAGAAACAAGAATAAAAGGAATCTAGAACTGGTGTTCTGTGGTCATCGGGTACCAAATTCCTCCTATATTTTTATTGTACCAACATTGGTACATGACTTTGAAACTCAAGTTCATCTCATAGTTTGGAATGGCTAATAAAATTTCAGCTATCATGTTAGAATTCTATATAGAAAAAAAGAGTAAGAAAGGACAGAGGCAAAGTGACCATATCCCAACTGAACTTTGATGTTTATTTTTCTTTTATGTTAAACCAAACAAAGCAAAACCAAACAAGAAGCACATGGGCACAGGCTACGCAGAGCACCCCAGTGTCCTGCTCCACTAACTGTTCAAAATGTCTGCTGGATTTCTAACACTAAGACCAAAATTTTAGCAGGAAGGGGAGAAAATGTGAGAAGAGCAAAGGAGAGTAACCACCAGCTAAATCAATTATTTCTCTATAGTCTTCCCAGAAGCCCACCCAACAATTTTGACTTATATTAGTTGATCACCTCTAGGGGCCAGCAAGGAAACCCTTTACTTGTGTTCCTTCCCACATAGAATAAAACTGAGGTCTATTATTAAGGAAGAGGAAGCAGTAGAAAGCTATGTGTTTCTACTATATTTGCATGTTCTGCAAGAATGACTTTATGGCATCTTTTTAATCTTTGGAGTTCAATACCTTCACATGGACATTCATTCAAAAATTTAGTAGATACTGAAGCTATTTGTTTTTGTCAATTTTTTATGAAAATTTCAGAACTAAATATCTAGTCTGCAATACTTTTTAAACTCATACTAACTGGCTTCTAAGCTCTGCCAGTTCCTTTCTCTTTTATCTCAGCAGGTGCTGCCTTTAGGCAATGTGAAACACTTGCCCTCTTTGCCAGTCAATTCACTACTTCCAAATGGCAAGGCACCAGGATTATTCCCCACTATATCTGCAACTTCACAACCACTGCTCATAATTGAGACAATATACAATATAAAAGCAATTGGTTTTTTAACCCTGAAAATGCTTCAAATTACAGACTCCTTGGCAACTTTTTTTTGTAAGCCACAGTCAGAGAGTGCTTCTCCCTTGGCAAAATGGCGTTTCTTCTATCTCTGTTAGTAGATTGGAAAGCTGCAGCCTCAATTTATTTCTCACTGAGTTTTTTGAAAGCATGGAGGAGCCAACACACACTAACATTCTGAATTTTTCATAAACTTCCTGTAATATACCAGCCTCAGGAATCATAGCCCTTCCTTCCAAAATCTGAAGGTAACAGTTTGACCTAATGATTTTCCACTACACAATGATGCTCCCCAGCTTTCCAGCCTGCAAAATTACATTCCTTGTCGTACATATTCTCACTTGTTCCAGTTACCCAGTTCTATAATCTGTCTTCTGTTACTGGCAGTACACCACAACTGGTCTCAATTTAGGATAAGGTTCAACTACATAGAATAGAAGCCCCCCCCCAAAAAAAAGGTGGTTTAAACAGAGAGACCTAATTATTTCTCATGCAAACAAAGACCAGCCTAGATAGGCTGCCTAGAACAAATATTTGCTTTCTTTTCGACCATCACTAGTGCATCCTCAATGTTACCTGTTTAACCAAGGTGGGTGCTGGGTTTCCAGCTCTAAGTTTTGTGTGTCTGAAAAGAAGAAAGTGTTACAAGAAAAAGGGCACATATGCCCGCTGACCCAGAGACCTCAAAGTGTCTTACCAAAAACATACCCAATAATGTCCACTACATTTAACAGGTCACCACAGTCACAAGAGAGTCTGCAAAAAGTAATCATTTTACTAAGTAAATCACTAACTGGAATACACTTTGGTTCTTTTTATCAATGTGAGCAAAAAGAAAGATGCACCACCAGAGAAAAAGAGATCTATGCCTCGTCTGCTTTTGCTTTGTGAACAAGATTGAGATTCTTTTACACTTGAAAACAAATCACTTCATGAATATATGCAATTATATTACGTTTAATCAACTTTTCCTGATATGGTAAAACCTTTTGTACTATTAAAATAATATACTGATATAATATTCTAATTTCTTTTTTCTTCTATTCTCATTGAATTTTATTTCTATTTTTCAAAATTTTATTCCTTGGTAATAGCAGAATATGCCACATTTCCTTCTGTCTTTAACAGTTTATTGGCAATAATTTTTTTTTAAATTTATTTATTTGGTTGTGCCAGGTCTTAGCTGCAGTAGGCAGGCTCCTTACTTGCGGCATGTGAACTCTTAGTTGTGGCATGCATGTGGGCTCTAGTTCCCTGACCAGGGGTCGAACATGGGCCCCCTGCATTGGGAGCACTGAGTCCCACTCACTGCACCACTGGGGAAGTCCCCCAGCACTAATTTTTAATTATTATTTTTAACCTTCTGCGTAATATTTAGCAAACATGTTCATCATATTTCTGATTTCATTTTCATTTGATATTTTCCCTTAGTATAGATTTATTTTATCTCTCATTTTATTTTTTTATTCTATTTCATTCTGAGATTTTCCAATTAGCTTTTTTTTTGAGGGGGGGCACCTAATTTTTCAAAATACCCTAGAACACCAAACAGTGTTTTCCAACATTTTTTTTTCTTTTTCTTTTATTTTTGGTTAGAGGCACTGTCCCTCTGATCTCATTGGGGTTATAAAGACCTATTTTATTTTTAATGATTTTCCATTTCTTTGGTTCATTCATGTTTTGATGCACTTCTTCTTTTTCCCTCTGTTGATACATTTTGCCCATTTTCAAGTGTATAATTCACAAACTGGTCACTATGATTACTTGTCAGCTTCAAATATAGGCAGGGAGATAGAGAATTAGTCTCTTTACTGAACCAGGTTTGTTTGAAAAACTACTGCTATATTAAAAAAGGATAACCAACAAGGACTTACTGTGTAGCACAGGGAACTCTGCTCAATGTTATGTGGCAGCCTGGATGGGAGGGGAGTCTGGGGGAGAATGGACACATGCATATGTATGGCGGAGTTGCTTTGCTATGCACCTGAAACTATCACAACATGGTTAATAGGCTATACTCCAATATAAAATAAAAAGTTAAAAAAAAGTCAATTCACCATTAAAAAAAACCCACCCTTACTCATCATACTGGTCATTTTTTAAAACTCAAAAGCAAAACTTTACTTAGTTTTTATTATTCCATAATTTAGTGTGACTCACAATTTAGCCATTGAAGTTAACAGAACCCCTCTCTTGTTATCTGGCAATAATTTTCTTTTCACTCCTTTCCTGCAGATTCCCTGTTGGGAAGTCCATAGAATTTTAATATCATCACAAATTCTTTTGGTATCAGATTGGGTCTCTAGAAAGACAGTCTCTTCTGCATGCCTTTTATTTTTATTGCAGTAATACAGGGGTTTATGGATATGTATTTTTAAGATTAAGTTATAATTATCTTACACAATGTACCCATTTATAGTGTACAATTCAATAGTTTTTAAAATGCTTTACAGTTGTTCAAATATCACCATTATCTCTTTTGAAATTTTTTAAAAGAAACCGAGTACACTTTAGCCATTACCTCCAATCCTCCGATATAACTTCCCTCCCAGCCATAGATAACTACCAACTTAATTTCTATGTCTATTAAATTGTCTATTGTGGACATTTCATATAAATGAAATCATACAAAATGTTGTTTTTTTTAAATTTTTATGTCTTACGTCTTCTACTTAGCATAATGTTTTAAAGATTTACCCATTTTGCTGAAGGTATCAGCACTTCTTTCCATTTTATTGCTGAATAATGTTTCATTGTTTGGGTATATCACATTTGTTTTTTTTACCCATTTGTCGATTGATGAACATGAAGGGTTTTTTCACTTTTTATTTATTATGAATAATGCTTCTATGAATATTTGTGAAAAATGTTTTCAGTTTTCTTGGATATATATCGAGTAATGGAATTGCTTGTATGGTAAATCTGTGTTTAACTTTTTGAGAATCTGCCAGATGTTATTGTCAAAGTGGCTACTCCATTTTACATTTCCCCCAGCAGTGTGGGAGTGGTCTAATTTCTGTACATCCTTGAAAACACTTGTTGCTATCTATTATTTACATTAGAGTTGTCCTAGAGACTGAAATTATATCTCAGTGTGATTATTTGCATTTCCTTGATGGCTCACGATTTTAAACATCTCATGCCTTTGGCCATTTGTGTACCTTCTTTGGAAAACTGTCTATTCAGATCTTTTGCCTACTTATGTATTTTTTTTATTACTGAAACTAATATCTTATCAGATACATGATTTTCTAATATTTTTCTCCAGTTAGAGGGTTGTCTTCACTATCTTGTTGACGGTGTCCACTGAAGTAAAATAGTTTTTTTTTTCTTATTTTTTGCGGTACGCGGGCCTCTCACTGTTGTGGCCTCTCCCGTTGCGGAGCACAGGCTCCGGACGCGCAGGCTCAGCGGCCACGGCTTACCGGCCCAGCCGCTCCGCGGCATGTGGGATCTTCCCGGACCGGGGCACGAACCCGTGTCCCCTGAGTCGGCAGGCGGACTCTCAACCACTGCGCCACCAGGGAACCCCTACAATAGTTTTTAATTTTGTTCAATTTTCTACATTGTTCCTCAGTTACTTATGATTTTGGTGAAATATTTAAGAAACCATTACTGGATACAAGGTCATGGAGATTTTCCAATGTTTTTTCCTAAGAATTTTATAGTTTTATCTTTTACATTTAGGTATTTGAACAATTTTAAGTTAATTTTTGCATATGGTATGATCTAGGGGTCCACATTCATTCTTTTACATGTGGACATTCAGTTGTCCAGGCATCATTATTTGAGACTACTATTCCTTCACCGCTAAATAGCATTGCCACACTTGTCAAAGATAAATTGTCTGTAAATGAGGATTTCCGTATTCTCGTTTATTCTGTTGATCTTTATGCCCATCTTCATAAAGTAGCACACAGTGTTGATTATTGTAGCTTTGCAGTGGGTTTTAAAATTGAGAAATGTGAGTCCTCCAAATTTGTTCATTTTTTGAAGACTGGCTATTCTAGATCCCTTGAATGTCCATATGAATTTTAGGGTTACATTGTCAATTTAGGAAAAAAAGTTTGCTGGGATTTTGATAGGGAATATGTTGAACCTATAGATCAATTTGAGGAGTACTGTTATTTTAACAATGTTAAGTTTCCTGATCCAAGTATAAAATGTTTTCTATCTTCAGAGGTATATGTAAATTAGATTATAATATCTCTTAAATGTAAAACAACTCTGTTTCAATTGACTTATAGTGACCTAGAAGTGCATACCTGACCTGCGATTCTCCAAACTCACTGAAAATAGGAAAACAGAACTTCTAATATTTTAAATATGCTAGACTTTTTTTAAAAAATCCTGTTTACAGAAAACGTTAGTTCATTAACAGTATGAGATTCCAAGTTTACATAATTGAAGTAAATATTGGGCAAAGATAAATAATTTAATGTTTTTGGATTAGGTAAAAAGTTATGTCTTTTCTCTGTAATGTAAATGTTAAGCATAATACAAGCATACATTTGGGTTTGTTTTCTCATTAAAAGCTTACTTAGAACTTTCTAAACTATACAGGTTTTGTGATCAAATAATGTAACACTACTTCTACATAATAATTAAGGTTGTGAATATGCAAATTCGTATTAAACTAAATTGTAACATTTTCTAAAATTTTTTAAATTAATACTATTTTTCCTTGTAGTGTGTCACTTAAACATAATCTCCAATATATTTAGGCAACATAAAACCTTGAACTAATATTAAGATAAACCTATTGTAATGAATAATTCTTGATTACCTAAGAAACATCTTGGTAAGACATGTTACTGAAACACTGATTTTTAAGCATAATTTTAAGTGAACATGTTTTTGTTCTAGAGTTGCTATATATTCAGGCAATCTCAATGAGCAAGTTCATTTTTATCTCCTTATGAAAGAGTACAATAAATGAGAGTAGCTGTAGAAAGTTGAGTTATATGCATCCATGAGCTTTGCTGTCCATTTAAAATGCTTTTATATGTCAGATAATTTCTAATTACCTACTCCCAGTTTTCTGTGTGAAATAGAAATGAGTTACTTTGATAAAAGTTGTAATAAAAGTTATAACAATATGACGACATAAATGTCCATCGACAGATGAATGGATAAAGATGTGGTACGTATATACAATGGAATATTACTCAGCCATAAAAAAGAATGAAATGCCATTTGCAGCAACATGGATGGACCTAGAGATTATCACACTAAGTGAAGTAAGTCAGAAAGAGACAAATACCGTATGATATCACTTATATGTGGACTCTAAAATATGACACAAATGAATTTATCTACAAAACAGACTTACAGACAAAGAGAACAGATTTGTAGTTACTAAGGAGGAGGGAGGGTGGAGGAGGGATGGGGTGGGAGTTAGGGGTTAGCAGATGCAAAACCTATGATTTATAGAATGGATAAACCACAAGGTCCTACTGTATAGCACAGGGAACTATATTCAATACCCTGTGATAAACCATAATGAAAAAGAATATGAAAAAGAATGTATATATATATATATGTGTATAACTGAATCAACTTCCTGTACAGCAGAAATCAACACAACATTAAATCAACTATACTTGAATAAAATAAATTTTTTAAAAAGTAAAAAAAAAAAATTTATGACAATATGAATGGCTGAGCCTGTACTGGTAGCAATAGTGACAAAAAAAGTACAGCCATTAGTTTTTTCCCAAGTGAAATGCCAGTTTTTCCAGAATATGTTAGATTATAGTTATGGTTAAAAATTAAGGAAAATTCATTTATTTCTCTTGCTCTCTGGTGTTTAAGTATAACAAAAAATTTATGAAAGCTATAAATTTTTGACAAATTTTGCTCAGTTTTTAAAATTTTCTTGGTTTATTACAGCCTTTGCTTGAAACTAAAAGGCAAACTTTGTGTCTTACCAGAACAGTTTTTTGTACTTTATGTTGACATAATTATATCCTTTATACTAAAAAATGCAACAAAATTTCTTTACTTGTAAGTTTGTTTTTTTTTGTTTTGTTTTTGCGGTACGTGGGCCTCCCACTGCTGTGGCCTCCCCCGCTGAGGAGCACAGGCTCTGGACGCGCAGGCTCAGCGGCTATGGCTCACCGGCCCAGCCGCTCCGTGCGGCATACAGGATCTTCCCGGACCGGGGCACGAGCCCGCGTCCGCTGCATCGGCAGGCGGACCCTCAACCACTGCGCCACCAGGGAAGCCCTACTTGTAAGTTTTAAGTTTTCTTAAAAACATGTTTCCTTCCATATTTATTTTAAACATGCTTATTATCACTTTGACCAAAAGAATAAACATATGATTTCAGGTTCCCTGATTCTATCTTAATCAAGTGACCAAACCTCCTCTAAAAATTCTTCTTATTTTTCCTCATAGAAATATAATCTTAGATCTATAAAAAATAATGTAAAATTTTCAGAATATGTTTTACATCTAAAGCTATTTTAAACTTAAACAGAGGGCCCTTGGAAAATCACAAAGATTTATTTTTTTCACCTTTTGAAAGGTGAGTTGCCACAAATAACTAGATTTGCTTGATGTATTCCATATTTCTTAAAAAGCTAACACCATTTTAAGAACTGGATAGTGAGAGTTGTCAAATGGGAAAGTACACTCAGTCTTCCTTAGCTTAAGTTTGCATAGGTAAAACAAGTAAAATGATTTCAATATAAGTGTGTTTAACATAAGTTTTTCAGAAAGTGCAGCCTTTATGAAAGGCTCTGCAGATTTGTCTACAATCCTTCTGTGCATAATTGTTTCTACTCTTAGGGTTAAAACCTATCAAACGTTTGTGAGACAGTTGTATGACATACTCCAATAGACGATTTTACTGTATTCCATCCTGATATTCTTGATTACCATAATAGATTCAACAGTCATTAAGTCTTTGTCATCTCCAAATCATTCTGTTTTATTCTGATGCTTCCCAGAAGCCCTTGCACTATTTACTTCTTCAACAAACTAAAGACAGTCTGGGGGCCTCGGGGAAACGACTGTACTAAGTACTTTGAACCACTCGACAAGTTAAGGTGCAGGGTTTTGATGCCTTTGTTGACATTACTGAGACAATTTCAGACCATTAATTACAGACCATCCCAGCGTAATAAAGTTAATGTTGTTTTTACACTTCATTTTTGATAGAAAAGTGAGAAAATCCTTTTTTATGTCTTCTTAATCTAGCTCTAATCTTTGAGTAGAGTCTGTTTTTGTAAATCGAAATAAAATATTTTTAAAGTGGCATTTGATTCTCACTGATCTCCCTACCTCAATTTTGAAACTCATGTAAGTCTATTTAATTTTCATAGCAATACAAGTATTTACCCAGGGTCAATAAGAAAGCTGCTCTTTTTGCCAAGATATAATTAGACAAATTGGTTGTGCAATCAAGACCATAGCTGTAGTGCCACATTTGTGGATGACTCTTATTTAAACAGGTGTGTCAAGCTATTAAGTGACAAAGATTTTCCTGATGCTTATGAAGCTTTGCAGGGAAAGCAGGCATGGAACTTACAGGAGCACAGTCTCGCAGTCAATAAGGAAGGTCACCCCTTATCAGGCTATGCACCTTCACAAATTATGAGAGTTTCAAGAAAGGAATTTAGCTCCATTTATATATACTGCAGATCAAGTTTACTATGAACAGTTTCATTGACCTGATTTCTCAGCAGCAGGATTGCAAATAATAGAGGCTTTGAAAAGTCCAGTCTGAAATTCTATATGAAAACTTCTGTCTATAACTGAATTCTAAGGCCTTAGTAGTCACTTAGTATTGTTCAGCTATTAAAGAGTAAACCAAGGAGACACATCTGGTTTTTCAACTTTCCCTGCACCTATGGAAGTGATCAGCTCAAATTAATGAGACTTGACGTTTTGTGATTAATAATAATCTGTAGGGACTATTTATGATCACAAAGGAAGAGACTATAAGGAAAATTTGTCAAAGATGAGGAAATGTACAAAAAAGCAGATGAGATGTCCTCTCACTGCAGTGCTGGGCATTGTGTAGAATTGCAATGTCTAATATGGCAGACAAAAAATTACCTTAAATTGCATTAAATAAAAATTCAGTTACTCAGTCACAGGATCTACATCGTGAGTGCTTACTAGCCACATCTGGCTAATGGTTACGGTATCAGAGAGTTCAGATATACAAGATGCCCATGATTGCAGAAACATCTATTGGACAGCGCTAGCTTAGGGAACGCTTAGGGGATTTTCTGATTCTGTAGGGATTTGTGACTTTGATTGTCTTTCTATTCTCATTCTCATGTTATAACTCAGGGTAGTCATTGAATTGCATTAATAATCGCAAACAGTTCTTTTCCATAGCAATTCAAATGAATTATATCTGATACATCCTCTAGAAAAAAATGACACCATACATTTTAACACCCTATATTCATCAATTTTGTATCTACTAGAAAGTTCATTTAAGCATATCTGAAGGCCAATGTATATGTCTAGTCTCCAAATTTTCCTTTGAATCTGTTTTAACAACTTACTAGTTCCCTCTAAATAATGACCTGAGTAAAATATTTAACACATGTTCGTTTTATAGTTTTATGAGTGCCATGAATTTACATTTTTAAAAAATATACTTTGGCATTTTCTCTCTAGTTCTTTTGAAACAATTTATTTTTTTCTTGTATACAAAATCTTTAAAGCTAAGCAATGAAGAGTGTCATTAAATATTTCAATTTGGATGATGTCATTCATAAAATATTTCCAAGCAAACTGCAGAGATACAGCTACAATAGTGATTGCTTAGTCAATAAATGTAATCTGTGTTAGAAATATGTTTCCTTATTGTTCTACTGGGTTTTTAGCTTGCTAGCCTTGGGAAAGAGTGGAAGCTTTTGCATAAACATACTCCTTTCTGGACAGCAAGCCCCCAGAGAGAATGTTGCTACCAATTTTATGATCTTGGATTGGGTTAACCTGCCCTCTTACCTCCATATTCTTTTTCTCTAACATTAGTATACCTTAGATCACAACAGTTTTAAGCATGGAATCATTTTAATATTACGAATTACATTGTAATTCCCAAAATCCAGGAAGAATTTGTTGTGTTTGAAGCCAGTTGTAATGGGCACAATTAACTGCCTGGCCTTGATGACCAACCAGTGGTCATTAAATCTGGGTGCAGAGTGGAGTCACCTAGAAGTGCTCAACAAAGACTCTCCCTTGTCTGTCCCCTCACCCTGGTCCCAGTCCAATGAAAACACAATGTCTGAGGTGGTACCGAAGTCAGCTTCTCAGGTGATTTTAATGTGCAGACAGTTTTGAGAGCCCTGGCTAAATCCTCAGGTGTAATCCTTTCATTCAGTCTTCACATTGCGCTTCTGCCCCATATCTCTTTCTTCTAGTCCTGGGATGCCAATTAAATGTATGTAGTTTTCCTCATATAGATATTGCACATATTTTGTTTGATTTATACCTAAATATTTCATTTCTTGGATGCTATTGTAAGTGGTATTGTGTTTCAAATTTCACTTGTTCATTGCTGGTACCTACGCTTTTAAACCTTCGGCATATTATCCTGATTCTATTTCATAATATACTATTGTTCAAGCCAATTGCCATTTTGCAGCTTTTCTGACCTCTATATGTTCTAGGTTCATTGGATTCATACCTACCCATATTCCTACACCCAATGGTCTTAAGTGCTTCATTATTTTCACATACATTTCAGATTAAATTAGGTTATCAATATATTTCACAAGACCATAAATAATTTTTCATTGTCCCTTTTAAAATTTAAAAGCATATCTACCTATCTTTCGTGTAGGATTGAAGTATGTTGGTCGTGCTCCCTGTTATCTATGAGAATTTGCCCTTTTTACCTAAGAACAACTATTTCATCTTCTCTAATGATGTGTCAACGTTTAGCTCATTCTAACATTATTTTGTGATGTGTGTGAATTTTTTGGATTAAAACAAGGTTTCATCCTTCTGAAAGTCCAATACAGTAACATTATTCGTCTTTGGATGATAGGTCCCTTAACAAAGAAAACTTCTGAAACATCTCTCAAGCACTTTTCATTATTTTATGTGAACCTGAAGTTTATGAACTTGTAGGACAAATGATAAAGAGCAAGCATCCTTTCTAAATCAGCAAAACTTTGTATATTAACATATATATTTTTCTGATCTTATTTTGTTTCATTTTGCTTCTTTAAAACGTTTTCAAACTTTGCCAACTTATAATTTTAAGATTCAAAATGTGCTGAACAAAAGTCTTGCCCTTTATAGTGAGAACCCTAGGGAATATACCTGCAAGTGGCTATTCTAATAGGACATATTTCAAGTGTCTTTCACAACTAAGTCAACTTTTCATGACCCTAGTGATCTTATCTTTTAGGTTTAGTATCCATTTAAAATTATTTCCCCAGCATCTGCTTCTTACCACAGCATTCCATTGCCATTTGAAAAAGTTAATAGAAGGAAAATGGTTGAATAAGATATAAAACTGTATTTTGTAGACCCAACTTGACTGTTTGCTTGGTACTGAGTTTTGTTAACTTATTAACTAGGCATTTTTTTCCATTCTGAGTGTATAACAATTGTTTACAAATTATTTCATAAATATAATAGATTAGCATTTCAATAGAATAAAAAATAAAAATAACATCATCTCAATAGAGAAAAAGCATTTAACAAAAATGCAACATCCTTTCGACATAAAAACACTCAACAAATTAGAAATAGAAGAAAACTACTTAAACATGATGTTAAAAATTCAGAAATAGCAAAATTAAAGCCACTAAATCAATAACTAGTATTTAGAAAGAATTTATGGTGCATATAAGAACACTTCACCAACTGGGAGCCTTCAAATTCAATGACTGGTATGAAACTCAAGAGTGCAAAGTTACTGGATGGCTTATATAGTGAAAATGAGGAAGTGGTATATCCTCTACATTAACTGGTTATCACAGTGATGGTTTCTAGATGGCAGTGGATTGATTAAAAGTGATTAGCTTGTACCATTTTTAGGACGATGACCTAAGTTTTTTTACGATTGTCAGAAGCATTTACAATAAATAACCCAAGTAAATTTTTGCTTATATTCATGGAAAAGCTAGATTTAGTTTTGCTTACATAGCTTAAATGGTTTTATCTGCTTAGGGAATTCTCCAGTCTGTTTTCCATTTTGTATTTAATTTTAACAACATAAAGACCATGTATGAAAAATTCAATATTATACTCAATGATACTCAAAAGCTAATATCATACTCAAGGTTGAAAGACTGAAACTTTCCCTCTAAGATTTGGAAAAAACAAAGATGCACACTTCACTACTACTATTCAACATAGTACTGAAAGTCCTACCCAGAGTAAGTAGATAGATAGATAGATAGATGGATAGGATAGATAAATAGATAGATAAATTGCTGGCATTCGAATTGGAAAGAAAAGTTTTTCATAGGTGCTAATATCATACTTAACAATGAAAGACTTGATGCTTTCCTTCTAAGATCCAGAGCAAGAGATATCTTGCTGTAGCCACTTTTATTCAACATTGCATTGGAGGCTCTACTCAGGGCAATCAGAGAAGAAGAAAAAGAAGAGGTTTGAAAAGGAAGTAAAACTGTTTCTGTTCTCAGGTAACGTAATCTATATAGAAAATCCTAAAATTTTATATTAAAAAACGATTAGAATAAACAAGTTAGCAAGGCTTCAGGGTATAAGGTCAATATACAAAAATCAACCATATTTCTATACACTTTATTCAAAAAAATTTTTTTTTTTTTTGGCTGTGTTGGGTCTTCATTGCTGTGCGTGGGCTTTCTCTCATTGTGGCGAGCAGGGGCTACTCTTCGTTGTGGTGCACGGGCTTCTCATTGTGGTGGCTTCTCTTGTTGAGGAGCACCAGCTCTAGGCACGCTGGCTTCAGTAGTTGCAGCACACAGGCTTTAGTAGTTGTGGCGTGCGGGCTCAGTAGTTGTGTCTCACAGGCTCTAGAGCACAGGTTCAGTAGCTGTGGCACATGGGCTTAGTTGCTCTGTGGCATGTGGGATCTTCCCAGACCAGGGATGGAAACTGTGCCCCCTACATTGTCAGGTGGATTCTTAACCACTACACCACAAGGGAAATCCCTCTATGCACTTTTGATGAACAATCTGTAGATGAAATTGATAGCAATCCCATTTATAATATCATTATTAAAGTGTGACCTGAGGTCTGGTATGGCTCTAGGCTAATGCCCCCTTTGAGATATTTCTGAACTAACCATTTTACCCTAATCCTGCATTCTGCGTGTCAAATATGCTAAGCTGCTTTTAGTGCTGAACTTCTGTTTAGGTTAAGTTTTCTTGCACATGCTCTAAATTCTGCCTGGAACACTCTAGTTGTCCCTCTTACTCCAATGTTTATACTAGTTTCTATACAACATTTTTTTTTTCCTGAAAGTCTTACCTGACATTCCAGTTTTGGTTGTCTTTTTCTCTGTTTCTACAGTGTTTACTTCCCAATATTTTAATTGCTTTTTACTTCTTTGCAATCTCCAATTTGACAGTATCTTTGATGAGATTTTAAATCCTGTATATTGTTCAACATTGTATCTTCCTTGCCTAATTCATTGTCTGTCATAGAGTAAGCATGTGGAAATCCCTCTAAAAATTAATTACTATGATACTGCATAATTCTGTACAAAGCTATCTGCACTCAGCTATTTAACTCATTTACTCAGACTTCTATTTTTCTAGAAAAATATAAGTTCTCTCTATGTCATAATCAACTTGTTCCCAGTCCTGGTTCTGAGCCTGCTAAAGTAAGTTCAATATGTATTTGGCAAATACACTGATGAAAGGATGAATGCCTTTGAAGGCATTGATGTTGTATAGCTTATGGGTTAAAATTCCAATAGAGGGAAGACAAATCCTGACTCCATAAATTAGTAATTGTGTCATTTTGGAAAAATTATTTGTTTTCTTCATAACTTAGTCACCACAAAAATGAGTATAAGTTATCAAGTAAATTATTATTATGAGGATAAAATGCGATAGTACGTGAAGTGTTTAAGACAGTGCTTGATCCTAATTAGTACTCATTAATTGTGAAATTTCATTAGGGAAATCAAGTATTTTAAAAACAACATTAAGACTAAAGGAAGAAGGAAACAACTAACATTTAATAACAGGAAAAAAATGTTCTCAAAGCACACACAGAAACAACAACTTTTCATTATTTGTGAACGCTCTGCTAATGTTTGTATGATATTTGACTAATTGGTTTTTCCCTACATAGGTTAAATGTCCTATTAAAATGGAAAACAATCTCAAAAATATGTGCAGTTTAAAAAATATGTACCTCACTATTAAATGGCAAATCTTATTGAAAATTATTTCTTTTCATTCAGTGTATTATTCTCATCCCCAAACTGTCAGATAAGACTGAAAGTATCCTCAATAAGTTTTGCAAATGAGAATGTCTGTTGGTTTTGGTAGAATTTATTTATTTTTTTCCAGAAGGAAAGATATGTTTAAATTTCAATGAGTTAAGAAAAAATCTCTGGCAATTTGGAGAAAATCAACTCAGTATTGTCCATAAATGATTTGAAAATAGTTTAGAATGAGCCCAATTGACAAAGACATATTTGGCCAATTAGTAAATGCATTACAGGTAGAAATGATTACTCAGCGCAGTTTTGAAAGTGGCCTGAAGCAAATGTTAAAATCACAGTTTAATATAGACCAATATGTGTTGTATAGTTGGAACACTTACATAATTGGCCTTGATTATAATCATCCCTCTATATCTAACCTCATTTAAAAACTTTCCTAATAAATAGATGGGGGAGTTAGAAAAATTAAAAATAGAAAAGCACAGCCTATTTTAAAAACAAGTTTTGTTACTTGTTGTCCTCAAATTAATGCTTTGTAAATTTTATTATTAGGAGCACTTTCAGCTCTTAGTTCAGGAGGATTTGTTGTTATAAGGCATTCACTGATATATTATACAGTAAGTTTAGAGATTTGGTGATTATAAACAATGTTATGCAGATGTCTTGCCTAATTGTCACAATTCAAGTGCAATACACTTACTTTTAGAAGGCATCACGTTACAGAAGGATACAAAATTTAGAGGTAGAAAGGCTATAGATTAAATCCCAGCTCTTAACCCTTCTAGGGGCAAGATTAGGTGAATTTATTTTAATAGTCTTAATTTTTCTTATATAAAATTGACATGATATTTTTATTTCATTTTTGGTGGTAAGGTTTAAATATCCAAACATATACAAATTCTAGTACATAGATATGTCAGTTAACTTTGCTTTTTTTTTATTGGAGTATAGTTGCTTTACACTGTTGTGTTAGCTTCTACTGTACAGCAAAGTGAATCAGCTTCACATATACATACATCCCCTCTTTTTTGGATTTCCTTCCCATTTAGGTCACCACAGAGCGCTGAGTAGAGTTCCCTGTGCTCTACAGCAGGTAGTATCAATAGCAGACCTAGAGACTGTCATACAAAGTGAAGTAAGTCAGAAAGAGAAAAACAAATATCATATATTAATGCATATATGTGGAATCCGAAAAAAATGGTATAGATGATCTTATTTACAAAGCAGAAACAGAGACACAGATGTAGAAAACAAACATACAGATACGGGGGTGGGGGGTGGGATAAATTGGGATTGTCAGTTAACTTTGAATTGTTCTGTCATGAAACACTGAATAACGAATAGCTATTGTAGAGAATGCAGTTAGATACGACAGACCACATAGCGTAGGTATTAAGACCTTTGAGAGCTCTCTGAATGATTTAACGTCGTGCCCAGCAAAACTTAAGGCAAAAGTGTTTTTAAGAGTCTGAAGAGCCTCATAAACAGCATAAGGTTAGGCTTTCCTCTTTTACCAAGGTTTGCAATTTTGGATTTTTAAACATTTTTCAGACCATTTAGTGCATTTATACTTAATATAAATATTGATAGGTTTAGGTTAATGTCAACCATTTTGCTATTGATGCTGTATTTTATTCTACCTGTCTTTTATTCCTTTGTGCTTCCTTTCCTGCGTGGTTTTGGGTTCACTGAGTATGCATTTTCACTATTACATGTTATTCCCTCTATTGGCATTTTAGGTATTTTTCCTTGTATTAAAATTTAAGTGGTTGCTCTAAAACAGCTTATGATATGCATCTTTAACTTACAACATATCCTGCCAAACAATAAACAATTTTACAAACATTATAAGAAATGTGCACACTTTAAAGCTAAAAGCAAAGAGGGTTCAGAAGTAACAGTGTGGGAAAGATATATCCTATGTTTGCTTTTCCTAGTTACTTTGAATCTCATTTCTACTAATTCCAGTATGTGAGCTATCTGTGTAACCGTTCCTGCCGCCTGTGAGTCTCTCGACTATGAATCATATTTTCCTGCTGCTTTTTATTTTCGCCATTTTAGAATTATATTTTAGGCCTGGGTTATAAAGGCAGAACAGAGTTTGAAGTAAATGTTTTTTACCTTCTGCCAGGATGCTACCATAGGGATCAGAGGCAATCGTTTCTCTCATTGAGCTGGGTCTGGGCTTTATTGTACCTAAAGTTATAACCAGTTTACTCCTGCCTTCAAATATTTTGAAGGCAAAATCAGGACTTTTTAATCAATAGAGTGCCAGCAAATCTCAAAAGGTCTCTTTGTGCTTTACAGCGTATCACCCATTTCCAAACAGCTCTTAACTCTCTGCTTTACAACCCAGATACAACTTTCTCTCTCCTTTATTGCCCTGTTGCTGGTCTTCAGCAGGATTCTATCTGGAACTCAGGAGCACTATGTTAGCTCACTTAGAAATGTGAAAATGTGTGAAAAAATCAGCTGGCTTCTTTGACCCCACTTGTGGAGATTTCATTCCCACACCCACCATTCCTCTAGTAATGACATCAGCCCTGAATGTTCTTTCATACTAGGAAGAGCTATTGATTTTGAGAATAAGGAGTTCTTTAATACAAAATCAAAATATGCCAGAGAAAAATTCTTCCTTATTTAAAAATTTTTTTTACATTTCTAGATCAATTATGTTAACATTGATTATTTATTTAAGTAATTCTTTAAGTATGGAATAAATCTGAATGAATCAAAACAAATCAATACTAGGTTCAAAGCTGATAGCAAAGTACTGCTTTTTGAGGAGCATTTCTGTGTTTATGTGTAAATGTCCATGTGTCTAATTGTATAGCAATTTATCATTAATAATACATTTTCATAATTTAAGTGTCATTGTTAATAATGTTTATATTTTATATAGTACAATAAATATAGTTATCTTTAATACACAGGATAAACCAACAAACCCATTCATATCTACAATGCAGAATGAAGCTATGCAGTCAATTTGGTTTATGTTTCATTGATATATACGCACAAATCCACTTCAGATCGCATAGGCCCTGTCTGACTCTAGTGTGAAAACTTTCAGAATTACTTAAATGTCACCTTAAAAGCACAAAAAGTCTGGTAACTGTCATGTGAATGGAGTCACCATGGAAATGTTAGCATCTTTGTTGTTCAGTAGAACTGTCTAAATCGTGGCCTGGAAACTTGTGAAAAACAGATTTCAGAGTGACAAAAACATCTGCTTATTTAAATATCAGGAAATCTAGGTTTGTTTTGCTGTAGTACGGGTAACACATAATAAAATATACAATATAGTATGCTAGAAGTTACTTTGTATTCAGCGTAAAAGGATCTTGTGGCTGTATCACAATTAGAACTCAAATTTCCATGGCACTGTGACTGGTGGAGGGTTCTTCACCTATATTTTATATAAATCCATACTAAAATGATTAGAAAAAGGATTTATCAAAAGAAAAGCACTGCTTCCAGCTTTCAATCTTTAAATGAGAACTACCCAGAAATTTTAAACACAGTGCCACAATTTGCTTACTTTAATTACTTAATAACTATCAAGAAATTCAACCAAACAAAACGTATTTTGTATTATAAAGTATACCCTAAATTGTGAAGGATATCTCAGTTCTCTCAAAAGACCCTTCCTCGTGTTGTGTATATTATATAAATGAAAAATCAATAATGTGAAACATACTCAATCTTCATATTTTACAGATGCTGAAAAAGTTAAAACTATATTTTATCAACTCCCTTACTGATAGGGTGTTAGATATGAATTACTGTTCACCAGCTGGATGCATTTACAGAAATTTTGAAGGCAGAACTGAGGAGGGGAGATGATTATTCTGGAACAGGTACATGGACTGGAACATGAGTTTTTCAACTTTCAACAATGTTTATAAGCTCCATACTCTTTATATTAAATTTCTTTCTGACTGACTCACCTAGCAGAGTCTTTACTTCCTCTATTGAATTCAGATTAACAGTCTATCTGTAAATTATTAATTTAACTCTCCCTTAATGAAAATGTAAAAATAAACTATCCTTAAAGTTGATAGCTTGAACATAACATTGATATAGAACATTAATGTGTTTTTTTCTTGGAAAAGATTTTTTTATTTAAAATTTGATGTAAGGATAAACTTCAGTAGCTTATGTTTCCTAGTGTAAATGTTTCATAATGCAGATGAAAGCATTTTTATATGCTTACCACCAGGAAGAAATCTTCACAGTTGAAAAACAAGTAGATAATCTTTCGAACTTCACTTACAATGTCTTCAGAGGAGACTACTACATGACAATTGTATCTTAACCATCTCCCTGTATTACGTACATTGTGACGCTTAGGGAAAAAATTTCAAAATTCTAATTTTAAATATCTGTCTAGTCATCTGATATTGATCCTTTTAGTCACACAGTAACTGTACAAAACTTTATTCATTTCTAAATAAGTATATAATCTAAAGAGTAATTGATTTTGAAAAGCATATTTCAGAAAGATGTGAGCTTTAAAAGAAAAAGATATCTACAATAACTTCTGTCCATTATAATATCATTTTTAAGTCCCAGATGTGGAATCATTCTCTAATATTATCCTACACTTGGATCTCCATACTTTGACTGTGTTCACGTTTTACTCTTATTCATACATCAGGTATCCTAGAAATGACTGTTAGAGCAGTCAGTTCTTCTTAATGCTATCCTTAACCAAGACTACAATGACAATATACAAAATTTTGTTATAATATAATCTTTTTTACTTCTTACTGTATTTCTTACTTCCCAGTGACATGACTATCATCCTTTGGATAACTTCCAGAGTTTCCTCCATCTTCCAACTCATACCACATAATACTAGAAGTCTAGGTTTGAATTTGTTTACAAACTGTAACTACTGCTTAATTTCTGCAACCCTTCCCAAACAGTATGTCACTAACAAATGCTGAAAGTTTGTTCTATAGGACCCACTGTAGAAAATCTATATCAATGAAACTGGATAATAGAATGTACATATTAAAGAGAGAAGATAAAGAATATCACTGTGGATATGAAGAGTGCAGTTCATGATTGGGATATATCCTAGATTTTATCTTTTGAGCAGTAACATGAGTACATCTGATATCTCTAATTCTCTAATGTGATTTTTAAAAATAATATAGATTCCTTTTAGAAAGTGAGTTGATATATTGTGTTTTCTTATAATCCTGAATATTAGACAAATGAGTAATTATTTTGAAAAATTCTAGCAGTGTTTTCAAGTTATCTATTTACATCTACCTTCAAAGTTATGCTAAATAAAATAAAATTCTAATATTTTGCTATTAACGTGGCATGCATATTACTAATTATGTGATTATGTTTACTATTTATAAATCTGGCTTATTTTTATAGCATTAATTATTATATTAATATAGATGTGGATAGATGGATGAATAGATAGAAAGATAGATTTCTGTGACACCTAAAAATATGAGGGCAAAATTTTTATTTTATTTAGCATACTTCATCATTATAGCATCATCCCATAAATACATGATGAATAAATAAATAAATGATGGATGTTTATATCTTTTATATACAAGATATTGTGTTAAACCCTACGGCTATAATATGAACAAAATAGATAGTCCCAGTCCCAGTACAAATGTTGACTCAAATAAGGGTAGAGGGACCTCCCTGGTGGTCCAGTGGTTAAGACTCTGCGCTTCCACTGCAGAGGGTGCAGGTTCAATCCCTGGTCAGGGAACTAAGATCCCACATGTCGCATGGTGCGGCCAAAAGAAAAAAAAAACTATTCAAATATATTCAAATAAGGGTAGATGCTCTATTAACGTAGAAAACCTCTATTTGTTATTGGGAAGTACAAAGTGATATTTAATACTTGTGCTTCTGGGGAAAATGTAGTAAAATGAATTATTTGACACTTCTGTCTGAAAAAAACAAAAACAAAAAAAGAATGTTTGCAATATACTGGACAGTAGGCAATGACTGTAATTCCTCAGAGATGTGAAACAAGCATTGTGAGTCCCATGATTAACAAACTGACGGCCGTGATGGAGTTTCTAGTCTAGGGAAGGGAGTGAATTGCCTTAGTAGAGAAGAATGAGGAGGTAAGTCAGCTGAAGTTCACAGACCAAACCCTAGAGAGGAGAAAGCTGCAAAGAGGGAGAATTCTAAGAAGGGTGGAGAACCCTCCACAGGTATTTGGCAGAGTACTGACTGATGCGTTCATGTGGAAAATACTTCAAATGGGGAAAGAATCATCTTAGAGGGTCAGAAGTGCCTAGTCTCAAACAAGTCATGAAAAAGAACCTCTTCTCACCAACCAGACGAGATAATCTCATACTTCACAGGGTATTCAGAAGGGCCCTGCCTCAGTAGTGGGGAGTAATTTAGCCCTAAGATAAATCCTGCACTGGTCCAACTTAAAACATCTTAAAGCAAGCTTCAAAAAGATCAAACTTCTATTATTGATTTAACTGTATTCCAGGAAGAAGCTCAAGAAGACAGATAGATAGATAGATAGATAAATAGATAGATAGATAGATAGGTAGATATATGGATAGGTAATACAAAAAGATCTAACAACCAGCAAGATAAAATTCATAATGTCTATCATCCAAAGATTACCAGGCATGCAAAGACCAGAAAAACACAACCTATAATGGGGGGGGGGGAATTAACCAATCAAAATTGAAACAAAACCTTTCCAGATGTTCAAATAGACAGTATAGTAAATGAAAACAATTATCATAACAGTATTCTTAATATTCAAAAAGTAAATAAACATATGCAAGGTAAAAACAGAATCAATTTGACGTTGATATTGCAGACAGAAAGATAAGTGAATTTGAAAGCATAGCAACGAGAAAAAAAAAAAAAGGGCAAAGAAGAAGAGTATCAGTTATCTGTGGGAAAACTTCAAGAGTTTGCACTTAAATTAAATATACACAAACAGTGTCCCTGAAGAAGAGGAGAGAATGGAGAGGGTGGCATAAAAATATCAAGAAAACATTTTTCTTTGATGAAAATGACATACCTACAGATCCAAGGAGTTCAACATTCTCAAACACAAAAAGCCTGAAGCAAGTTAAAGTCATATAACCAAGTTGCTCAAAAGCTGTGAAAAAGAGAAAATTTATAAAGCAGAGACAAAAGACATGTAACCTACAGAAGGACAAAGAAAAGTATATAGATTTTTTTATTGAAAAGAATGCAAGTGAGAAGAGAATGGAACAATATATTTAAGGTAAAACAAAGAAAACAAATCTATCAACCTAGAATTCTGTATCTGAAGAAAAGAGTCATATATCAAAAGAAAAAAAAAAAAAGAAAACCTGTCAGCTGAGAATTCGATGTCCAACAAAAATATATAAAATTTAAGGTACAATAAAAACAGATAAAATTGATAGGATTTATCCCCAACAAATCCACATTATAAGAAATGTTATAAACTTTCCTTTAGGCAGAAGGAAACTGACATGATATATAAATATGGATCAATATAAAGATCATTAGAAAAAGTAAAAGCATGGTTGAATATAAAACATTTCCTTCCAATTTAAATATTTTAAAAAGATAATGACTACTTAAACACAATAATAATATACTGTCAGGACTATAACATACATATATGTGAGTAAACTATAGGACCATTGTAGCCTAATATATGATAGGGAAGAAATAAAAGAAATATTTCAAAATTCCTATACTGTAGTATATGAAATGTTATATCACTTGAAAGTAGACTGTGATAAGTTAAAAGGTATATTACAAACACTAAAGTGACCACTAAAATAACAGAACAGTTATATCTGATAGCCAAATAAATAAAATGTTATAAAATATACTCAAATAAGAAAAGGCAGAAAGTTATAAGAAAGGGAACAAAGAACAGATGGAATAAATAGAAAAAAATAGCAAAATGGTACACTTAAGCCTAACCATATGAATAATCACATTACATGTAAATAGTCTGAACATTCACATTTAAAAGATGAAGATTAGATTGGCAGGTGTGAGGGTGGGAAGGAGGGCTAGATCTAATTATATGCCTCTTATGAAAACACACCTTGTGTATAAAGACATAGATAGGTTGAATTGAGTAATTTCAGGAAATACATACTATAGCGACACTTGTAAAAAAAAAAAGGCTGAGTATTCTTATTATTATCAAAGTAAATTTGAGAGCAAAGACCATCATCAGAGATAAAGAAAACAATTTCATAATAGTCAAGGGGTCAAATTTATCAAGAGCAAATAATAAGCCTAAATATTTTATGCACCTAAATATGCTATTTCAAAATACATGGAGCAAAAACAGATCTGCAATGAGAAATAGACAAATCCACATTTATAGATGAAGATTTCAATACCTCTCCTTCAATAAATGATAGAGAATTTTCTAACAATTACAGTAGAAAGATTTTACACACCTCTCTTAGAAAAAGTAAAATTTGTGGTATTAGTGAACAAAACTAGTAGGCAGAAAATTAACAAGGAGATAGAAATACTGAACATCATGAACCAACCATACCTAATTCACATTTATAGAATAGTCTGAGGCCAGCATTACTCACAGGAAAAAAAGTTTACAACTCATCAACTAACAGAACATAGATGCAAATATTATGGACAAAATTTTAATTAGTATGAGCAATACTGAAAAGTACAAAATATTGCTGAGAGAAATGAAATGCATAAATAAAGAGATACACCTTGTTCATGTGTTGGAAGCCTTAAAATTAAGTCCTGATAGTAAATATTTCAGGCTTTGCAAATCACAGAGTCTCTATCCAACTCAACTCTGCCTCTGTAGCAAGAATATAGCCATAGACAAAAATGTCAACTGATGTCATGGCAGTAAAACATGGCACTTCACTTAAATTTTATTTACAAAAGCAGGTGATAGAAGTAGCCAAAGCTAGAGGGTGGTAGTGTGTCAATCCCTGATCTACAGATTCAACAAAATCCCTGTTAAACTTCCAGCAGGCATTTTTGATAAATTTATAAGCTAATTCTAAAATGAATATGGAAATACAAAGAACCTAGAAGAGCCAAAACAACTATTTAAAACAACAAAAACAGTGATCTATCAGTCCTTTATTTCAAAGCTTATGAAACTATAGTAATCAAGCCAATGTAGTATTGTCAAGGTAGACAAACAGAAAAATGAAACAGAATTGAGCTAAATAAAAGGTCTGGTCACTTTACAATTACAATATGTGGGTGAGGAGGGTTTCCCCCACACCAACATGAAATTCTCTGACACCAGCTGGATATCCTACAATTGAACTCAATTCTGACACACTCTATCTACCTGGAGAGAGCATCAGAACCCACAGGTAAGGGCTCAGTCCATTAAGACTGTTCTCCACACACATACACTTCAGATGTCAATCGAAAGCCCAAAACCTGTGCTTCTAACAAACACACCATAGGTTCAACAGATAGAAGGTTCCAACTTGGTTTTGATTAATTTGCTAGAGCAGATCACAGAACTCAAAAAAAGCATTTTTTACTAGATTACCAGTTTATCATAAAAGGATACAATGATTGCAGACGGAAGAGCTGCATAGAGCATGGTATCCGGAAAGGGCACAGAGCTTCCAGGCCCTAGCCCAGCGAAATCTCCCCGTGTTCACCAATCTGGAATCTCTCACACTGCCCTTCAGAGTTTTTATGGAAGCTTTATTAAAGGATTGATTAAATCATTGGCCATTGATAATTGATTCAACCTCCAGCCCTTCCCCTCTCCCTGGAGATCTACGGGGGTGGCACTAAGTTTCAATCCTCTAATCACTTGGTTGGTTTCCCTGGCAACCATCCCCTACCCTTAGGTGCAGTCCTCATTAACATAACAAAAGACTCCTTTGCTGCTCTCCCTAGTTAGGAAATTCCAAGGGTTTTAGGAGCTCTGTACTGGAAACTGTACAAAGACCAAATATACATTTATTATAAATCACAACATGACAAGAGAGTAATCATAGTATACTAAGGCTTCTATAACAAAAATACCATAAACTGGATAGCTTATAAACAACAGACATTCATTTCTCACAGTTCTAGAGGCTGGAAAGTCCAAGATCAAGAAGTTGGGCAGAGTAGGTTGCTTCCTGGCTTATAGAAAGCAATCTTCTTATTATAACCTCACATGGTGGAAGGGTTAAGGGATCTCTCTGGGGTCTGTTTCATAACCCTGTCCTTAAGGATTCCATCCTCATGACCAACTCAACTCCCAAAATCTCCACCTCCAAAAGCCATCCCACTGGAATCTAGGTTTCAACATATGAATTCTGGGGGGACAAATTCAGTCTATAAATAGACATGCACATATATAAACAATAGCACTTATACAGACAACATATACGTGTCATATATATGTATATACTTTTTTGAAAGTAATCAAAGGCAAGTCAGTGAAGAAACAATAGTCTTTCCAACAATTGTTGCTGGAACATTTGGAGATATATATATATATGCCAAAAAAACAACCACTTTTATCCGTACCTTGCACCAGATACAAAAATAAACTCAAAATGCATTATAGACTCAAAACAAAACAAAGCAAAATAAAATAAAACAAAACTTTCAGAAGTAAGCATAGGAGATAATCTTTGTGATCTTGGTTTAGACAAATAATTCTTAGATATAACAAAAGAATAATCCATAAAAGAACCATTATAAATAAATTGGAATTTATGAAAGTAAAAAAAATAATAATAACTTCTATTCTTTAAATCATACTCTCAGAAAAATAATAAGACAAACCACAGACGAGACTACATATCTGCAATTCATATATCTGATAAGGAGCTTGTATTCGAAATACATAAAGAACCTCAACAATCAATAATAAAACAAACAATCCAATATAAAATGCACAAAATATTTGAACAAATCTTTAACAAAAGATATTCAAGTGACCAATATACAGAAAGACATACAATATCATTAATGAAGAAAATGCAAATTACAAACACAAGGAGATACCCTTATGTACCTGTTAGAATGGCTAAAATTAAACTAACTGTAAAAAATGATGTTGAGATTAGTGGACCATCTGGAACTCTCACACATGTGTAGTGAAAATGTAAAATGGTACAATCACACTGGAAAACAGTCTGTCAGCTTCTTAAAAAGTTAAACTTGCACTTACCATGTGGAGTAGCCATTCCATTCCTAGGTATTTATCCAAGAGAAAAGAAAATATATAGGAATGTTCTTAGCAGCTATATTGCTATAAACAACCTTGAATCAAATCCAAATGTTCATTGGCCTATAAGTGAGTTAAAACTGTGGTATATCCATACAATGGAATATTATTCAGCAATAAAAATCAATGTACACAACAACATGGATGAATTTCAAAAGAAGCAGAGTGAAAGAAACCAGACCAAAAAAGTGTACACAGTGTATAATACAAGCATATAAATTTCTAGAAAATTCAATCCAATCTATAGTGACAACAGTTCAGTGGGTACCTTGTTGGGGGTTCAGGATGGGTGGGAGGGAAACATGACAAAAGGGTTCCAGGACATTTTGGGAGGTGATGAAATTTTTTTTTCTTAACTTGTTTGTGGTGATGGTTTCTTGGTGTGTATATGTGTGTCAAAACATATCTAATTTTACACTTTAAATGTGTGAAGTTTATTACATGTCAGTCATGCCTCAATAAAACGGATGAAAATGGTATGCAAGCAAAGTTAAGTAACATATGATCAGAGGACAAAGGATATTAGAAGTAATGCTAATACAGAGCTAGGCTTAGACATAAAACATAAATGTAGGATAGACAAAAAAAGCAGGGTAAAGATAATGTGCAAAAATGGTAAAGGAAGTTGTCTGAGAATTGGTATGGACTGGGTTGCCATGTTGGACTATGTGTTTCTGATGAAGCCAACATTCTTTTTGATTGGTCAGTGCCTGTGTGGTTACATATGCTCCATATTTTCTCTCAGTCCTGCTTCAGGAAGTACTTGAAAGACACGTAGGCAAAATAGAGTATGCAAGTTTTCACTTATCAAAAGAAATTCATTTAATTAACCAAATGTTTATTGAATGTTCATATTGCCAAGCAATACGTGGCATAAACAAAGCAAAGTATGACAGACATGCTTTCTTTCGTGTTATCATTTGGGGGTTACTGTTAACAGAGCATGGAATGTAAGATATGAATGTCTAGAGATAAGGCTGGAGAAGCATGTTCTTAAGTGACTTGAGATTTTTTGAATATCTAGTATTTTACATCACTGTAATTAGTCAAGTTTGGAGAAACATACATCCCTATGCAACAGAAGCAGAGAACTTAAGACTTGTATCCTCCTCTTGACTAGACCTATAGAGAGTGACTACAACTTAGAAGATACATATCTATCACAGCAAAAGCACACTGCAAGTAGAAAAATCCTTTCTTTTCAAGTACATTGATGCTATTCTACAAGCTGTTCTGTAATTGCACGATTTCAGAGTTGTTTTTCATGGACGTGACTGAATCTTTCCAAAGTGATGCTTCATAGACAGAAAGGTGAAGCATTGCAGCCCAGCAATATTTTACAGGTAATTACCAGAATGAGTCACTATTCCGGATGGTGAGTAGCATTGATTTTTAGTCACTTAAAGGATTTATTTATTTTTTTCCTTTTAACTTATCTGAAAACCTTCAATAAAGGAATGGTGCTGAGTATTTAATCATAAACCTTTAAGGCAATGGCATAAAGGAAAAATGATTCCCTTACCTTTCTTTCAAAATATATTTGAAAAATGTGAGACTGGAAACAAATAAACTTGTAATCCCTTTTAAACTGTATTAAGATGTCAACAACATTTTAGGGTAAAAATGTTTTATAATTTCTAAAACTATAGATAGGTATAATACACAGATCAGTGTCAAAATTAAGAATGAGCTATATACAACAATTTTAATGATATTAATGTTTTTTTGAATTTGGTAAGTACTTTCAAGTGAAGGATCAAGCCAGGACACCCATTCCACAGAATCAAAATAGGCGTCTGACACCGACGTGCCTCTAATTTTGTTTCCTAAACTAGTCTTCATATAGTCTAAATATTCTTTATAAGGGTAAAACCAATGTTGACACAGAGGTGAGGAGGCTCTCCAGCTCTCAAATCTAGTGGACATCATGATAAAATAGACTTACTATTTTTTCTAACTAGTATATTTAAGATTACATTTAATATTTTATATAAACAACTTGATTTTTTGTTGTTGTTTTGCTCTTTACTCAGCAGCAATTTATCCAGTTTATCGTTGTGTGTGTGTGTGTTTTGTTGGCATATACATCAATTAGGCAATCTGGGAATGCTAAAGTGCTGATCCTTTACCGGCTCCTTACTATACCTCCTTGAAGAAAGCTCTTCATTTGAACAACAAACATATTGCACAGCCCTAGAAGCCAGGCATTATGTTAGCTGCTGGAATATTGACAAATACTGACAAATAAAGACAAAAAGTCTCTCTCCCAAAGATACTTGCTGGAAGCGTTTTGCGGTGGTAAAAGAAAATGAACTAACACCAATTTTCTTCAATAATTCTTTCCTAATTCATTTGTGGACAAGTGTTGGTAAGTCTATGGAAGAAATGGGGCATAAACAGTATATATACAGTCTCACCTGTGTAATTAAATATATAAATGATTCACTTGTCATGATACATCTCCCACTTGGTAGTATTAATAAGTATCTTCACTGTTTCTCAGCTCTGCGATCTTGTTTATTTAACTTAAACTTTCTGTCCTCAGTTCCCTTTCTTAAGAAATAGGGGGCTTCCTTGGTGGCGCAGTGGTTAAGAATCCACCTGCTAATGCAGGGGACACGGGTTCGAGCCCTGGTCCGGGAAGATCCCACATGCCGCGGAGCAACTAAGCCCGTGCTCCACAACTACTGAGCCTGTGCTCTAGATCCCGCGTGCCACAACTACTAAGCCCGCGTGCCACCACTACTGAGCCCACGTGCCACAACTACTGAAGCCTGCGTGCCTAGAGCCTGTGCTCTGCAACAAGAGAAACCACCTCAATGAGAAGCCCGTGCACCGCAACAGAGAGTAGCCCCCACTTGCCGCAACTAGAGAAAGCCTGCGCCCAGCAACAAAGACCCAACACAGCCAAAAATAAATAAATAAAATAAATAAATTTATAAAAAAAAAGAAATAGGGATAATAATACAACCCATATCAAAGGGTAGTTATGAAGATTAAGTAAGATAATTCATGCAAAGCACTTGTAATAATGCCTGGTGGATATATCACTAAATGTCAGATATTTTAATTTTATTATCAAATATTAAGCAAACTATCATTTTTCAATGTTGATAATTCAGATGTATATAAAAACAGTATCAGCTACAGCATATCTGAATTTTTAAAATATCTATAAACATACCCAAATATACACTTTAAATATTCAAATACCACTTATACAGATTTTCCTCCTCTATGACAACACTCTTTATTCCTCTAATGATCAAGGCACCCTTCTGAAATCCTATAACACTACACATCATAAAATTCAGCTTTTAATTATGTGATAATTTTCATTGCCACCATAGTTTTTTCTTTCTATGTTCTATTATTTCACTTTGTGTCACTTCTTTTCAATTGGATTTAAGTTAATTGAAAGCAAGCAATCATTTTATTCTTTGCCATCTTCCTAATGCAAATATATTTACTAACTAGTTAAACATTTCTAGATTTTATTTTTGATAGTTTTACCTATGAATACTGGTTGAAAGAGACTATATATTTTGATAAAAACAAGAGTGTTTTATGAGAGATATTTATCTTTGGTTCTTTTGAAAAACAAATGAAAAATAATGCTGATCCAGTGTATGTTATTTTATTTTTTTACTGACCTGTAAGAGAGTTTCTATTTTCTAAATTTTACATATGAAGAGCTTGAGGTTGATAGAGGTAAAGTATTTTGCTTGTATAGCACAGCAGACAGCGTAAGGGTACAGAGCTAAAAAAAGATTTATCTAACTTCAAAGCCCAAAATGTTGATTAAAAAATGTGTAACTGATTTTATTGATTTTGTACATGTCTCCATTTCCTTAAGACTTCCTTTTTTTTCAAGAAATATTCTAGGATAAAATACTAATAATCATATTCAATTTTAGAAAGTGGCAATAAAACATATATACAATGTTTCTGTTTTTTAATAGAATAGACCTCCTATACTCTTGCTGTAGAGAAATACCTATGTTAACTACTTTATAATTTTACCAAGAAAAGACTGATCTAAGCTAACAAGCAAACAAATGTGTCTGAAATTCCATTAGCAAAAGGCTTTCAACAACATGAGCACAGTCAAGCTCATAATTTAATTTTTCCCACACATCTTTATTAAGTTCTATTTCTGATTAGAGGGTCATGTCTTCATCATATGGCTTAAAATTAACTGTGTGCAAAAAAGCTCAGGCACCCAAAGTTAAACATGAAATACAAAAGAAATTCATGGAAACGAAATTCAGCAAGTTGAAGGATAAAGTTTCTTTTCATGTGCAGAATCTTAAGCTATTTTCTGCCAGAGGTACTGTTGATAGACTATTGGTCATTTAGCAAAAGGTGTTTCTAATAAAATAATGAAGCCACACCCGGGATAATTTCCTGTAATTTTTGTTTTCTGTGACTGTTTTCTAAATGTGAAGCGTTTTTTGGAGCTCAATATCTTCAACTATATTCTAACCCACAAATATTGTTTTACATATCTCAGTATAGCATTTAGAACCTACCATAATTACCTAGTAGAGTGGAGTATGTACTCAGCTAAAATGTGAGTACCTAGGTAGCAGCTGAAATCATGTATTATTATGAAATCTCAAATTCTTAAATTATGGTACATTGATGATCTCTCCAAATGGAAACAGAACTGTCACTATTACATTCTCTCTCATCCTACACTACCTCATAAAGCAATTTCATATTCCCTGTGTATACCATACTCATTCTTTTATGCTTTTATATATAATTTTTCCTAGGAATTAAATCTCTTTATCCTTCACCTTCCTTCTTTTTCTGGCAAAATCATATTTATCCTTAAAGATTAATTATATACTGTATTAGTTATGACTTCATAAACATTCATAGGATTATACCTCTATCATAACATTCATTTCCATGTGAATGTTAAGTTAGGCTTTTGTTCCAATTTATGCCTCTTCTTTGCCCAATATCCTGTTTCTCTACAGCATACCAGCCCCTTTTCCATCCCAAATGGTTGCACTGGGTCTGTTACTCTCACTAACCTATCTTCCCCTTTGTTGTATCATGTGTATATGAACCAGGAGTGGGGAATCCTGCTTTGTACAGTGTACAGTGGTTGAACTCAGGCATTCGTTGGCAGCAGGGTCAATCAGAAATTTCCTGATCCTGAAATATGGCTACCAGGAAAGAGTAATTTTCCCTCTTCGGGATAGCTGAACTGGGAATAATGTCATTCTGGTTTTGTTGTCAGTTGTCTTGCCTGGCTGGTGAGCATCTACTGGAAAACAAAGTCAACTGATGTTAAGAAAAGACAGATTGCCATTGTGTATACTGCATGATCCAGCCAATCCTGAATCTACACCCATCTCTGGACTTCACAATTGTGTAACATATGTTTCTTTTTTAATCAAGTTATTAGCTAGAGTAGAATTTCTATCATTTTCAGCCAATAATCTCCTGATGAACAGAAACTGTTAAAAGGAACGCAGTTAAATACATGGGCATGGAATAAAAGATAACAAGGGTCATTCTGGCCCTGGCGTGCAAGTTTGCAATTGAGTGGGATGATTACTAAAAAGGTTGTAAAATTATAATTGCTTTATTTTTTTGAGCTTAAGACACATGCCGTGAAGTGTATGTCTTTAGGACACTTGATGGAAAAAAGTAAAGAGTAGGAGTATGTTTGTTTCTTTATGCAGTCTTCAATAGGTTCTAGATGAAAAGGACAGACTTCAGTGCAACTTGGCTCTTCAGACAGCCCTTCATATTTGTATTAAGAGACCTCATTGTGTCTGCCTCCAGCTATCCCAGGTTGGACTGAGAATCAGATAATCAAATGTCCTGTGGACTTTCCAATACAGCTGAAGTGTGGGTCAGGGAATTAGAAATCATTTTGCCATGGACTTCTGGATAATAAAGATCAACATGGTGACCGATGACTGGTGATTTGAGAAGAATATATAGCACATGGAGCTCCCGCACTTGGAGCTGGAAGCAGTAAGGTGAGTAAGACTTTACACTTTGAGACATTTCCTTTCTTAGCACATTGTATTGTGATTCTAATAGTTACATGAGGCAAACAGTGAAATATAGTAATGTTGGAGTTTTGTATATGGAAATACATGTCTATAGACATTTTAAAAAATAAATTTATTTTATTTTATTTATTGTTTCTGGCTGTGTTGGGTCTTCATTGCTGCGCACAGGCTTTTCTCTGGTTTCAGCGAGCGGGGGTTACTCTTCATTGTAGTTCACGGGCTTCTCATTGCGGTGGCTTCTCTTTTTGCAGAGCATGGGTTCTAGGTGCGCGGGCTTCAGTAGTGGTGGCACGTGGGCTCAGTAGTTGTGGCTCGCGGGCTCTAGAGCCCAGGCTCTGTAGTTGTGGCACACGGGCTTAGATGCTCCACGGCATGCAGGATCTTCCCGAACCAGGGATTGAATCCGTATCCCCTGCATCGGCAGGCGGACTCTCAACCACTGAGCCACCAGGGAAGCCCTATTATTAATTATTAATAAGAAGAGAAGAAGTACATATTTTTATGGTGGCAAATAAAGTAGAAAGTTATTATCTTCTTAGTATCTGTTTTCTGTACAGCATAGAACTTCTGGCTCCCATCCCTGTGATTATGAAAAAATTGTCAACTGTTCTTGCCTAATTTATCTGATTGCTGGTGATTCCAAAATGCCAGCTGGCCCTGGGAGGGAGTGGTACATGACAGCGACCTTGCCAGTTACTGTATGACATCTCTCTGAATCACTGGTTAAAAACATGAAGCTGAGACCAAAGACTGAAGTAATGACATTGTTAGAGACATAATCTCTCCTTCCAGGGGGATAGGGAGTGGGGAGAGAGAAGAGTTGTTAAGGAAGTGTTTACTTAGAGGGATTCTGGCTGTCATTTCTCCTGCCACATGGAGAAACCATGTCTGTAGAATGATTCCAAGCTCTGAGAGACAGAGATCTGAAATGAAAAGACAGAAATGATGGCATGTCTATTTTTTTTTTAAGTCCTGTTTAAGACAAACAAACCAACCAAAATCTCTAGCTGTATTTAATATATATTCACACTTATACTTTTTAATTGTTTTTTTTTTTTTTTTTTTTGGCTGCGCCATGTGGCATGCAGGATCTTAGCTCCCCAGCCAGGGATCGAACCCGTGTTCCCTGCAATGGAAGTGCAGAGTCTTAACCACTGGACCACCAGGGAATTCCCCCATTCTTGTACATTATACAATTATTTTAAATATGTTATTTTGAGATACATTTATACCTTTGACTAAAATTTTTCTGTAGGCTTAGAGATGGAAATAGGTGTTGGTACTAATTATATCTCAGTGACTAGCATTATTTTTGACACTAATCAATGGTTGGTAAATGAGTGAATGAATGCAAATATATTATTATTGAACAACTTTAATTATCATCATAGTATTAATAAGATTATGGTTCAGATGAGATTTATCTTCTTTACTTTTCTAAAAATAGCTCTACTATATGCTGTATTTAGAATCATATGTGCCTCATAAATTAGGATGAACAGGTTTTAGTTTAAAATTGTATATACATGCCAAGGATATGAGACATATATATTATTCTTTATATGTCCTCTTGTTAAAAAAATCTACCTCATAAAATTATATGTATAGTAAAAGAAAAGAAGGAAAATGTGAAGGGATAAAGTAAAAGGGAAATTCAAGGTGAAAATGTGGTCTCTTAAGAATATATATGAGAGAACACTATTAATCATTGTTATAAATTACCAAAGTTACTGACTTTGTAGGATAATCAGAAATATGAAGAAGAGAAACTGTAACAGCTTTCTTAACAGTTTATTTTAAAATAATTTTATTCTAGTGGCTTATATTATTTTTGTTTACACTGAAAAATATTTTTAACCTATAAATTGAAAGTGATAACCTTCATCACCCAAAATAATTTAGAAAAATTTATTGACAGAACAGGCCACAGACATTTTTAGTAAACATAATAATATGAGTAACTGAAAAGTACTATATTTTGAAAGATGAACTTCTAATATTAGAATACATAGCATGATTGAAAGTTTTGATATGTTTTAGTTAGAATACAAATGTGTTTTGTAAAAAATTAATATAGGATACAGCTTTATTGTAACCTTTATTCATTAATTAAAGCTTGCTTTATGCTAGGTCCTATCGCCTCATTTGCATTCAAATGTATTTTATATATATATATATATATATATATATATATATCTAGGAGAACAAGATAAACTTAATTTTACTAGTTAATATGGTCCTAATACAACTACATTACACTAATATTTTTATCAAAATTTTTTGTCTCCAAAGAGATTTTTTTATAGAATATCTCCATTTATATATAATATTTTCTTACGTATGTTGAAAAAATAACACTGATCCTTTCTGCTAACTTTATGATTAAAATATAACTGCCATAATTAAAATGTACTCATAATTTAAATAGGAAAAGTAGCATGGTGTTGTGGTTATAAAAAACAGGTTTTGAGGTCAATTTGTCTAGATTTAAATCCTGTCTCCTATAGTTACTACTGACCTGATATGGGGCAATCTTTATAAGCATCATTTTTTTAATATGCAAAGTGGTAATAGCGATATTCCTTAGAACATATTGGTTGGAGTAAATGAGATGGTGAATACAAGATAAATGGAATATTTTTAATGCTCTGATAAATTGCAATTTAAAGATAAATTGCTACATTTTTTTAAAAATTCAAAATGCTATACAAAATTTCTGCTTCTAGGAAAATGGAGATGTACTTTTTCTTATTTCCCTCAATAAGTACAACTTACAATCTTGGCTGTTATACCTTAAAAAATTAAGAACATGCCAAACAGTGGAAAGAAGACAGACCATATCCTTCATGAATATAGATGTAAACATTGTTAAAAAAGTATTTGCAAAGAAAATTCAGAAATGTATAAAAAAATTACATACCATGACCAAGTGGGGTTTATTCCAGACATGCAATGCTAAATCAATATTTTAAGACCAATCAATGTAATCCAAAAGAGGAAAGATCACATGATCTGATTAATCAATGTAGAATAAAGCACTTGATTAAATTCAACACCCATTCAGAGTGGGAAAAAAATGTTTGCAAACAACATAGCTGACAAAGTACTAGTGTCCAGAAAATATAAAGAAGTCTTAAAACTCAAAATTAAAAATAAAAGAAAAATAATCCAATTAGAAAATACATGAAGAAACATTTTAACAAATACATACAGATGGTTAAAAAACACATAAAAAGATGTTCAAATTCATTTGCCACTAGGAAAATACAATGAAAACCACAGCTAGATATCATTCCACCCTCATTAGAATGGCTAGAATTTAAAACAAACAAACAAAAAAGGCAAAAAAGCAACATCAATCTGGCCAAGCAAATGAAGGAGAGCCTGCAAAGACTGAAAGAATAAATTGTATCAAAGAATAAGACTGATTATGACAAATGGGACTAACAGAACAATCAGGATGAAGACTGAAATGGACTGTTGGATTTTTTTTGTTTTGTTTTGGGTTTTTTTTGCGGTACGTGGACCTCTCACTGTTGTGGCCTCTCCCGTTGCGGAGCACAGGCTCCGGACGCACAGGCTCAGCGGCCATGGCTCACGGGCCCAGCTGCTCCGCGGCATGTGGAATCTTCCCAGACCGGGGCACGAAACCATGTCCCCTGCATCGGCAGGCGGACTCTCAACCACTGCGCCACCAGGGAAGCCCTATTATTAATTATTAATAAGAAGAGAAGAAGTACAGGCTACTGTAAAAATTTTTTTTTAAGACCTTACTTCGAAAGTTAGGATATTCTTCATAGCGAATAAATAATTTGAGGTCATATTTTTACAGTAAGTAAGAGTTTAAGTAGGACCGGAGTCTGAGAGAATCCCAGTAGAGAACGTGTACGAAGAGAACAGCAATAGATTTGACAACTTTGAGGATGGAAAGAAGGTTAATTTGCTGATGTAAAGTAGCAGGGAGAAAAGAGGCATATGATAGATTTGGCTCAGAACATGGCAAGTGTTAGAGACTTGGCTAAAAATTTTACGTTTCATCCAAAATGCAATGGAATATTTTAGATGGGTTTGGAGGAAAGAGAACTTTCCTGAAAGGTGTAAATTCCTAAGGATTCTGTCTCTCTTTTGTTGCTCTGATCCCCCACTGACATTTACTATTAGTTGTAGAATTAGTAAGAGGCACCCCAGTGAGTCTCTCAAGTTATATATACAGCCCTCTTATTGTGTGTAAGCAACTCACTATCAGTAAATAGTATTACTGGTGCAGGCCTTTAGGATGATGCCTTTTTCTGCCTGTTGGTTCAGGAGCAGGAAAGCTTCCAAATGGCCAGGTATCAGTCTCAATATCGAATTTAACTGAGCCCTTGTGATGATTAAGGTTAAGTTGGGAAGAATCGTGTCTTAACAATAGTGAGTCTTCTAATATGAGTACATGAATACATACTACCTCTCCACTTATTTAGATCATCTTTGATTACTTCATCAGGTTTGTAGTTTTCTGCATATAGAGCCTGTACCTAGTTCATTAGATTTATATCTAAGTATTTAATTTCTTTTTTTTTTTTTTTTGGTGCTATTGCAAATATTTTTATTTATTTTGTTTTGTTTTTATTTTCTATACTTGCTTCCTAAACTGAAGTTTAATTTGCTGGACTGAGCACAAAGGATGTATTCATTCATTCCAAGGCAAAAATGAATATGTCGGCCTAAAGGATATTATATAAATACAGCTTTTCAAATTTCCCTATTTCTCCTGATGAGCCTAGGTTGGTACCTAAATTTTGTGATGTCTTTGCTAAGTCATGGGATGAGGCTCTTTAAGCTTCTTATATCTCAGACAGAATCTCCTTTAAACTCCAGTGTGATTATTTTTATGATTACAGAAATATCTTTCAGTAAGTTGTCACATGGGTCTAATATCTGTTTTCCTTGGAAAATATTTTACTACTCCTAAAGATATAATAATGAATAAAGCAAGCCTTATTGTAGTTTGTACTGCAACTGTGTAAAAATGACCTGTCCATGGACCCGCACCATTAGTTCAATATCTGAGAGAGGCTTAGCAACTCAGTTATGACTGGAGGTTATGATAACATACTTCTTGATATAGTCAGGGTTTATTTTGTTTAAAAATGTCCCTTTTCAACAAGATAAAATAAAATAATGAGAAGAAAGGGTTATTTCTAGGTGATTTTTTTTTCCATAGAGTACTCTGTGACTTGAATACTTTATCTCAGCATTGTTAGGTCTTTACAAAGCTCTCTTTATTCAAATCATCATAATGACCAGTAAGAGTTTCCATTTGCTATAAGCATTATTGAAGAAGTGCAGATGTATGGGAATCAATAATAAAATGTACTAATGCTAAAAATTCAGAGTCAGAAAAAAGGTCGTATTCAAATCTACCTTTAGATCTACACCTAATAGATATATATGCATTTTGCCTCCATTTTTATTGACATTTTTTTACATCGATCTTTATAAATATTACTAAGTCAGTAACTATATTGAGTTAGGAAGCATAACAATACAAAATTGTTCCCCAGATAATATTTTTAATTAATCTATTACTTTCATTTTTAAAGATGAAATAGTTTTGAATAAAGTGCCACCAACCATTACAGAAAATTTCTTCTCTGAAATTGCTCAATTTAACATTTCTGGAAAACCAACGCAGTGACACCATGTAGAAAATGTTAAATATGTAATGAAATAGGGATGCATTTAAGCTTTAGTTTATTAAAATGCCAAAGGAATACTTAAAATACAATATTAATAAAAATGTAAATCTGGTGATTTTCCTGTTTTAATTTAAGCTTGAGTAACAAACAAGATGAGCTTAGCCCTCAGGTAACCTCAAAGAATGCCTTTTATACAAACATAAACTGAAGAAAAGCTTTGAATTTATTTGAGAGTCATTCACTATTTTATTTTCCTACTATGTTTCCACTTATATGTGTTTCATTTAGTTCTTCTCACTCAATTCTCAGCCATTTCTGATTCACCCTTGGCTGATACTGGAAACAAAATTAACCTAGTTAAACATACACACATGCACACACATACATACACAGAACAAGAGTTGATGGATAGTTCAGAAGTAGCATAAGCAAAAGAAAGGATAATAAGAGATTTATACCTGCAAATATAACAACTTAGAAACCTTCTAAAAGCATCTCTTTCTCTAATTCAAATCCAGTGATCCAAGTCTTTCTGACATCTCGTCATTGTGGAGTGTATTTAAATATTCTATTGGCTCAATCAACAACTGCAAGGTTGGTTGGCTCCTCTAATGCAGAGTTGATATAACCATTTATTTATTTAATTTATTTTGTTAACATCTTTATTGGAGTATAATTGCTTTACAATGGTGTGTTAGTTTCTGCTGTATAACAAAGTGAATCAGCTATATGTATACATATATCCCCATATCTCCTCCCTCTTGCATCTCCCGCCCACCCTCCCTATCCCACCCTTCTAGGTGGTCACAAAGCACCGAGCTGATCTCCTTGTGCTATGCGGCTGCTTCCCACTAGCTATCTAGTTTACATTTGGTAGTGTATATATGTCCATGCCACTCTCTCACTTTGTCCCAGCTTACTCTTCCCCCTCCCTGTGTCCTCAAGTAAATTCTCTATGCTGCGTCTTCTCTGTATGACAGTCTCTAGGTCCATCCACCTCACTATAAATAATTCAATTTCGTTTCTTTTTATGGCTGAGTAATATTCCATTGTATATATGTGCCACATCTTTTTTATCCATTCATCTGTCGATGGACACTTAGCTTGCTTCCATGTCCTGGCTATTGTAAACAGAGCTGCAATGAACATTCTGGTACATGACTCTTTTTGAATTATGGTTTTCTCAGGGTATATGCCCAGTAGCAGGATTGCTGGGTCATATGGAAGTTCTACTTTTAGTTTTTTGAGGGACCTGCATACTGTTGTCCATAGTGGCTGTATCAATTTACATTCCTACCAGCAGTGCAAGAGGGTTTCCTTTTCTCCACACCCTCTCCAGCATTTATTGTTTGTAGATATTTTGATGATGGCCATTCTGACAGTTGTGAGGTGATACCTCATTGTAGTTTTGATTTGCATCTCTCTAATGATTAGTGGTGTTCAGCATCCTTTCATGTGTTTGTTGGCAATCTGTATATCTTCTTTGGAGAAATGTCTATTTAAGTCTTCTGCCCATTTTTGGACTGGGTTGTTTGTTTTTTTGAATTTGAGCTGCATGAGTTGCTCGTAAATTTTGAAGGTGAATCCTTTGTCAGTTGCTTCATTTGCAAATATTGTCTCCCATTCTGAAGGCTGACTTTTTGTCTTGTTTATGGTTTCCTTTGCTGTGCAAAAGCTTTGAAGTTTCATTAGGTCCCATTTTTTAATTTCTGTTTTTATGTCCATTTCTTTAGGAGGTGGGTCAAAAAGGATCTTGCTGTGATTTATGTCATAGAGTGTTCTGCCTATGTTTTCCTCTAAGAGTTGTATACTGTCTGACCTTACATTTAGGTCTTTAATCCATTTTGACTTTATTTTTGTGTATGGTGTTAGGGAGTGCTCTAATTTCATTCTTTTACATGTAGCTGTCCAGTTTTCCCAGCACCACTTACTGAAGAATCCTCGCATTCCTGGAATAAACCCCACTTGATCATGGTGTATGATCCATTTAATGTGCTGTTGGATTCTGTTTCCTAGTATTTTGTTGAGGATTTTTACAACTATGTTCATCAGTGATATTGGTCTGTAGTTTTCTTTTTTGTGACATCCTTGTCTGGTTTTGGTATCAGGGTGATGGTGGCCTTGCAGAATGAGTTTGGGAGTGCTCCTCCCTCTGCTATATTTTGGAAGAGTTTGAGAAGGATAGGTGTTAGCTCTTCTCTAAATGTTTGATAGAATTCGCCTGTGAAGCCATCTGGTCCTGGGCTTTTGTTTGATGGAAGATTTTTAATCACAGTTTCAACTTCAGTGCTTGTGATTGGTCTGTTTATATTTTCTATTTCTTCCTGGTTCAGTCTCGGAAGGTTGTGCATTTCTAAGAACTTGTCCATTTCTTCCAGGTTGTCCATTTTATTGGCATAGAGTTGCTTGTAGTAATCTCTCATGATCCTTTGTACTTCTGCAGTGTCAGTTTTTACTTCTCCTTTTTCATTTCTAATTCTGTTGATTTGAGTCTTCTCCCTTTTTTTCTTGATGAGTCTGGCTAATGGTTTATCAATTTTGCTTACCTTCTCAAAGAACCAACTTTTAGTTTTATTGATCTTTGCTATTGTTTCTTTCATTTTTTTTCCATTTATTTCTGACCTGATCTTTATGATTTCTTTCCTTCTGCTAAATTTGGGTTTTATTTTTTGTTCTTCTTTCTCTAATTGCTTTAGGTGTAAGGTTAGGTTGTTTATTTGAGTTGTTTCTTGTTTCTTGAGGTAGGATTGTATTGCTATAAACTCCCATCTTAGAACTGCTTTTGCTGCATCCCATAGGTTATGGGTCTTCATACTTTCATTGTCATTTGTTACTAGGTATTTCTTTTATTTCCTCTTTTTTGTTCAGTGATCTCTTGGTTATTAAGTAATGTACTGTGTAGCTTCCATGTGTTTGTATTTTTTACAGATTTTTTTCCTGTAATTGGTATCTAGTCTCATAGCGCTGTGGTCGGAAAGATACTTGATACGGTTTCAATTTTCTTAAATTTACCAATGCTTGACTTGTGGCCCAAAATATGATTTATCCTGAAGAATGTTCCATGAGCACATGGGAAGAAAATGTAATCTGCTGTTTTTGGATGGAATGTCCTATAAATATCAATTAAGTCCGTCTTGTCTAATGTATCATTTAAAGCTTGTGTTTCCTTATTTATTTTCATTTTGGATGATCTGTCCATTGGTGACAGTGGGGTGTTAACTCCCCTACTATGATTGTGTTACTGTCGATTTCCCCTTTTATAGCTGTTAACATTTGCCTTATGTTTTGAGAGGCTCCTCTGTTGGGTGCATACATATTTACAATTGTTATATCTTCTTTTTGGATTGATCCCTTGATCATTATATAGTGTCCTTCCTTGTCTCTTGTAATAGTCTTTATTTTAAAGTCTATTTGGTCTGATATGAGATTTGCTACACCATCTTTCTTTTGATTTCCATGTGCATGGAATATCTTTTTCCATCCCCTCACTTTCAGTCTGTATCTGTCCCTAGGTCTGAAGTGGGTCTCTTGTAGACAGCATATATGCTGGTCTTGTTTTTGTATCCATTCAGCCAGTCTATGTCTTTTGGTTGGAGCATTTAGTCCATTTAAATTTAAGGTAGTTAATGATATGTAGGTTCCTATTACCATTTTCTTAATTGCTTTGGGTTTATTATTGTAGGACTTTTCCTTCTCTTGTGTTTCCCACCTAGATAACTTCCTTTAGCCTTTGTTGTAAAGCTGGTTTGGTGGTGGTGAATTCTCTTAGCTTTTGCTTGTCTGTAAAGGTTTTAATTTCTCCATCAAATCTGAATGACATCCTTGCTGGGTAGAGTAATCTTGGTTGTAGGTTCTTCCCTTTCATCACCTTAAGTATGTCATGCCACTCCCTTCAGGCTTGCACAGTTTCTGCTGAAAGATCAGCTGTTAACCTTATGGGGATTTCCTTGTATGTTAATTGTTGCTTTTCCCTTGCTGCTTTTAATATTTTGTCTTTGTATTTAATTTTTGATAGTTTGATTAATATGTGTCTTGGCATGTTCTCCTTGGATTTATCCTGTATGGGACTCGCTGCGCTTCCTGGGCTTGATTATTTCCTTTCCCATATTAGGGAACTTTTCAAATATAATCTCTTCAAATATTTTCTCAGTCCCTTTTTTTTTTTTTTTTTTTTTGCGGTACACAGGCCTCTCACTGTTGTGGCCTCTCCTGTTGTGGAGCACAGGTTCTGGATGCGCAGGCCCAGCAGCCATGGCTCATTGGGCCCAGCCGCTCCACGGCATGTGGGATCTTCCCGGACCGGGACACGAACCCACGTCCCCTGCATCGGCAGGCAGACTCTCAACCACTGCACCACCAGGGAAGCCCCCACTTTTTTTTTTTCCTGCTTCTTCTTTTGGGACCCCTATAATTTGAATATTGGTGTGTTTAATGTTGTCCCAGAGGTCTCTGAGATTGTTCTCAATTCTTTTCTTTCCTTTTTCTTTATTCTGCTCTGTGGTAGTTATTTCCACTATTTTATCTTCCAGGTCACTTATCTGTTCTGCCTCAGTTATTCTGCTATTGATTCCTTCTAGAGAATTTTTAATTTCATTTATTGTGTTGTTCATCATTGTTTGTTTGCTCTTTAGTTGTTCTAGGTCCTTGTTAAACTTTTCTCATATTTTCTCCATTCTATTTCCAAGATTTTGCCTCATCTTTACTGTCATTACTCTGAATTCTTTTTCAGATAGACTGCGTATTTCCTCTTCAATTTTTTGGTCTGGTGGGTTTTTGCCTTGCTCCTTCATCTGCTGTGCATTTCTCTGTCTTCTCATTTTGTTTAACTTACTGTGTTTGGGGTCTCCTTTTCACCAGCTGCAGGTTCGTAGTTCCCATTGTTTTTGGTGTCTGCTCCCAGTGGGTAAGGTTGGTTCAGTGGGTTGTGTAGGCTTCCTGGTTGAGGGGACTGATGCCTGTGTTCTGGTGGATGAGGCTGTATCTTGTCTTTCTGTTTGGCAGGACCATGTCCCCTGTGTGTTTGGGGTGTCTGTGAACTTATTATGATTTTAGGAAGCCTCTCTGCTAATGGGTGGGTTTCTGTTCCTGTCTTGCTAGTTTTTTGGTATAGGGTGTCCAGCACTGTAGCTTGCTGGTCGTTGAGTGGATCTGGGTCTTAACATTGAGATGGAGATCTCTGGGAGAGCTTTAGCCATTCGGTATTATGTGGGGTTGGGAGGTCTCTGGTGGACCAATGTCCTGAACTTGGCTCTCCCACCTCAGAGGCTCAAGCCTGACACCCGGCCAAGGCACCAAGACCCAGTCAGTCACACAGCTCAGAAGAAAAGGGAGAAAAAGAAAGAAAGAAAGAAAAATAAATAAATAAAATAAAGTTATTAAAATGGAAAAAAATATTAAAAATAAAAATGTAATTTATAAAAAAGAGAGAAACAAAGAAGAGAGCAACCAAACCAAAAACCAAATCCACCAATGACAACAAGCACTAAAAAGTATAGTGAAAAAAACCCACAAAAAAACGGACAGTCAGAGCCCTAGGACAAATGGCAAAAGCAAAGCTATACAGACAAAATCACACAAAGAAGCATACACATACACACTCACAAAAAGAGAAAAAGAAAAAAAATATATATATAAAATAAAAAGAGGAAGAGAGCAACCAAATCAATAAATAAATCTACCAATGATGATAAGCCCTAAATACTAAACTAAGATAAACATAAAACCAGAAACAAATTAGATGCAGAAAGCAAATCCCAAGTCTACAGTTGCTCCCAAAGTCCACCGCCTCACTTTTGGGGTGATTTGTTGTATATTCAGGTATTCCAGAGATGCAGGGTACATCAAGTTGATTGTGGAGATTTAATCCACTGCTCCTGAGGCTGCTGGGTGAAATTTCCTTTTCTCTTCTTTGCACAGCTCCCAGGGTTCAGCTTTGGATTTGGCCCTGCCTCTGCATGTAGGTCGCCTGAGGGCGTCTACTCCCCGCTCAGACAGATTGGGGTTAAAGTAGCAGCCAATTAGGAGGCTCTGGCTCACTGAGGCTGTGGAGAGGGAGGGGTACAGAATGCGGGGTGAACCTGTGGCAGCAGAGGCTGGCGTGATGTGGCACCAGCCTGAGGTACACTGTGTGTTCTCCTGGGGAAGTTGTCCCTGGATCACAGGATGCTGGCAGTGGCAGACTGCACAGGCTCCCGGGAGGGGCAGTGTGGATAGTGATCTGTGCTTCCACATAGGCTTCTTGGTGGCTCTAGCAGCAGCCTTAGTGTCTCATGCCTGTCTCTGGGGTCCGTGCTGACAGCCACAGCTCGCGTCCAACTCTGGAGCTCGTTTAGGCGGTGCTCTGAGTCCCTTCTCCTCATGCACCCCGAAACAATGGTCTCTCGTCTCTTACGCAGATCCAGATTTTTTCCCGACTCCCACTCAGCTAGCCGTGGCACACTAGCCCCCTTCATGCTGTGTTCATGCAGCCAACCCCAGTCCTCTCCCTGGGATCTGACCTCTGAAGCCCGAGACTCAGCTCCCAGCCCCCACCCACCCCAGCAGGTGAGCAGACAAGCTTCTCAGGCTGGTGAGTGCTGGTCAGCACCGATCTTCTGTACAGGAATCTCTCCGCCTTGCCCTCTTTACCCCTGTGGCTGCGCTCTCCTCCGTGGCTCTGAAGCTCCTCTCCCCAACCCCCCATCTCTGCCAGTGAAGAGGCTTTGTAGTGTGTGGAAACCTTTCCTCCTTCACAGCTCCCTCCCACTGGTGCAGGTCCCATCCCTATTCTTTTGTCTCTGTTTATTCTTTTTCCTTTTACCCTACTCAGGTGTGTGGGGAGTTTCTTGCCTTTTGGGAGGTCTGAGGTCTTCTGCCAGCGTTCAGTAGGTGTTCTGTAGGAGTTGTTCCACAGGTAGATGTAGTTTTGATGTATTTGTGGGGAAGAAGGTGATCTCCACCTCTTACTCCTCCACTATCTTGAAAATGCCACGTGATGTAACAATTTATGATTAATTTCATCTTGAACACTTTTCTAAAATTCGATGGTAAAGAATGTCCTCCATCCAATAGAAACATTGTTGCTATTCAATAATTTTGCATGAAAATATGTAATAATGCAATAAAGGAAAATTTATTCTACTAATTGTACACTTGAAACGAAATGGTAAAAATTGTATCCATTCAACAGAAATAACGCTATTCAAAAAGTCTGCATAGAAATATGATTCACTTTGTTATACAGCAGAAACTAACACACTATTGTAAAGCAATAATACTCCAATAAAGATGTTAAAAATAAAAATAAATAAAACACAAATAAGAAAAAGATTTTTACACTAATTATTTGAAAGTATTCCATGATATATATACTAGCAACAGGTCTATTCAGCCCAAACAGAATATTCCTAAAAAGCATTTATCTACTTTATGAACTATATATATGTCAAATAAATATTAAAGGCAAAAATGTGTTTCTTTAATGCTAGAAAATATTTTTGGCTTTTATTTTGTTATATAGTTTGGTTATCTCATAGGGCAAGAGGGCCCATTTTCCCATGTGGGTAAGTTAAACACAGAGTTGTCTGATTTTTTTGTGTAATATTTACATGGGAACTTATTTATTTTTGTTAAGGAGGCAATTGGAAGGAAGCCATCATTCAATGAGCATTGACTAATTCCCAGAAACTATGATAAATAGTCTTGTAAACTAAATATAATGTTCTGTCCTCTGCTTTGCCCATCAAAAACATTGGTAGCCAACCATTTATTTTGAGGGGCTTATAACATGGGGCCATTCACATGTTGCAGTTCAGTATAGAAAGAGGCAAAAACTCTCTGAAGGGCAATGATTCTGTTTTATGTATTTTAGATACAGCCAGCAAATCACATTAAAAAACAGCCTAGTGAAATAATATCAAGTCATTGTGAAGATTTAGATCTGTGAATCTATTACAGAAACATTTAAAAGATTAAAGCAAAATATATGTATAATAGAAATATATTAGATGCATTATATATATTTATATAATTGATTTATTTTTATTCAGTAAAGACTTTAAAAATAGGTACTTTTCTCTGCACTAATTTTTGGTAGAACTTGGAACTCTCTCATGTACTATATAATTAATGGGCAGACGTGTTGTCATCTTATTTTCTTATTTATCCCAAGTGTCTAGAAGTGTATCTGGCATATAGTGGACACCTGACATGTTTACTAAGCCAAATGAATGCACCATATAAACATGTTTATTCAGTACCATGTGAGAAGAAAAAAGCATGTCACAAAATAATACTTGCTTTCAAAGTCACTTTCTGTGGTTTTACATCCACATTATATATTACATATGTTTTAAACATATGTTCATTTAAAAGAAAAAAAATGGAAGAATATTTACCAAAGCATAAATAGGAATTTTTATCCCTTAGTAAATACATGATTGCATGCTTATATTTTCTTTTCTTTGGTTTACATTTTTTTAGTCATTGTTCAATTTCTTTTTGTAACCAGTATACATAAAAATGCATTACCTTTCATTCAATCAAATTAATTTTAATTTAAGAAGATGCAACACACTTCAGAAGCGTAATGCTTTTACGTTTCAGTTCTTTATTTAGCTAACATTTAATCAATGGAGAAACAAAATTCTAATAAGACTTTCTGATTCCCAAACTTACTTCTTTCCTCTGTGTCATGCATCTTGAATGTCAGTGATAAAATATATATATATGAGAAATATTATATATTTATGAGAAATAAATTTTGTAGTAGAAAGTTATGAGTGCAAGATTCTTTTGTATATGATATTTTTAGAACCTCAGAGGAGTAAATAATTGTCAAGTGGATAGAAGCTACCATTTGTTAAAAATTTCATCTTTTTTTCACTGACAACAACCCTCTAAAACATCCTTATTTTAGAGAAAATGGAAGTTTGGAGCTGCCAAATCATTTGGTCCATGGAGGTCACTGAGTACCTGTGTGAGATGAAGCTGGCAAAGTAGAATGAAGCTTAAATGGTGAAGCACTTCTTTTGACATCCTGTAAGTTTGGAATTTAGCCTGTTGACAATGTAGACTCAATAGAATTTTTGTTGTGTTCTACTTTGTTGTTTTTAAAAAGAGCAGCGCTATCTAATCAAGAGGAAAAAAAGAGTAAACATATTATACATCTTTCTTAAATATACTTGTCCTTTATAAGATATATTGAGACTGCTATTCATTTTATTCCCTACATCGATTTTTCTTGTCTCATATTTTACAACACATATGTCAGTAGGTAAGGAGAGGCATATTCAGCTAAGTGTACGTTTAGACTCTTGGAAAGCCAAAGTTCCTTTCTATGGTATATATAAGCTATTGTGTTACTGAATAATGTCAACAACCAGAATTTTTAAAGCTTTTCACCACAAATTTAGGGATGGCATTTACATATATATCCTAATGTTCACAGCAGCACTATTTACAATAGCCAAGATATGGAAGCAACCTAAGTGTCCATCAACAGATGAATGGATAAAGAAGTTGTGGTCTATATACACAATGGAATATTACTCAGCTATAAAAAAAATTGAAATTTTTCCATGTGTGACCATATGGATGAAACTGGAGAGTATTTTGCTTAGTGAAATAAGTCAAACAGAGAAAGAAAAATACTGTATGTTTTCACTTATATGTTGGATCTAGAAAATAGAACAAATGAGAGGTCTGAGGGGAGAGACAAAATAGGCGAAGGGGATTAAGCGGCACAAACTACTAGGTGTAAAATAAATAAGTTATAAGACATAATGTTCCACACAGGGAATGGAGTCCATATTTTATAGTAACTTCATATGGAGTAGAATCGATAAAAATATTTTATTATTACTCTTATTAACAACAGGGGAGGACTAATTTCAGGGGCCTGCCCTCGGCTGAAGTAAGGCTGCCTTACTTAGAGGTACCACAGAAGTGAGGGCAGAGGTGTCTGTTGATTTAACTCAGAGTTGTAATGATTTAACTAAATACCATGCTGCTGTGTCTCTGCTGCTCCCAAATCTTATTCCTCCACAGTAGCATTACAGCAGTGAGAGAAAATTATCTCTTCAGACACATCATGTGCTCTTGTGAAGTCCTGTCATGAATATGCACGATTTTGAAAAACAAAATGATTTCATTGTTGTAATGTTTGGAATATTTATAATATCATCTCTACCACTACTTAGATTAGGTCAACAGACAAGTGAATTCAAATCTTACTATTATGGCCCCTCCATTTAGATCCAGTGAATTCTCAAATCTTTATTTCTCAGGAAATAGCTATTGTATGTGTTGTTGCCTACTGGATAAAGCCTACTGTTAAATTAAACAATGAGGTCGTTAGACTCTTAAGGATTAGGGATCTGTTAAACCTGATGTCATGGAGCCTGCTGTCATGGAAATAGCTCCATTTCTTCAAGGTGTTCCACTTTCTTTGTAATCTGATTTTTTTTTTAATTTTTGAATTTTATTTTATTTATTTTTTCATACAGCAGGTTCTTATTACTTATCCATTTTATACATATTAGTGTATACATGTCAGTCCCAATCTCCCAGTTCATCACCTGTGCGCGTGCACACACACACACACACCCACACCCACACATACACACACACGCCTGTAATCTGATTTTATCAAGGAAGCGGCAGTCAGAGCACGGAGAAGCTATCTTCCCAGGTTCTCGTACTAGTAATTACTTAAACATGGCAAGGTAAGCATGCTCGCCCTCCCATACTGCATTTTTGTTTCTACAAGTAAGGCTACAATTAGACAGCGTTATTGAAGTGATTTTTTTTTTTAATGTGAAATGTTACAGACATATAAAAAAGTATTTCCTCCCCCTGAAACAACCCCCTGAACTTTATTTGGTATTAATAAGCCTCAGGCATATGACTGTACAGAGAATTGTTTGACATGTTTCTAAACTTTCTATCAAATTGTACCTAACCAAGATCACTTCTCTGTAGTCTTTATTACCCAGAAGCATGTCTCCTATCTCTATCACTAATTGACTGTATATCTTCACATTAGATATTTAACTTGTTTGGGTTGTGATTTCCTTTAATAACATGAATAACATGATAATTAAAATGATATGAATAACAACAACAACAAAAGGTGGCTTTAATGCCTTAGTTGCCTGTAAGCAGAATAAAACCTAAGCGTGAAATACCTCAAGGTTTAGAAATTGAAACTTTAGGACAACCAATCACAGACAGCCAACCAAGAGGCTTTCTCAAATAATGCAATTGCTTCAACTACAGCCAAATAATCTTTTTGCTTTGCTTCCTTTTAGTTTGCTTGCTTATTTTTTAATTTAATTTTTATTTTATATTGGAGTATAGTTGATTTACAATGTTGTGTTTATTTCAGGTGTACAGGAAAGTGATTCAGTTATACGCATACAAATATCCATTCTTTTTCAGATTCTTTTTCCCAAATACGTTATTACAGAGTATTGAGTAGAGTTCCCTGTGCTGCACTGTGACTGTCTTTCCCAAGTTCCTGTGGGTGGAACCTCCCAACCACTTCCAATTTTGTGTTACCCAATTAGAATCAAATTTTGCTCAAATAAACTAAAAAATGTAATATGTTTCAGTGTATCTTTTAACATTATTAATTTTATATGAAAGCAGCTGTCCAAAATTCATCAGCTATTTCCCCTATGTTGGTGATTCTTGGGGGATGAACATTGGCTATCCTTAGAATTATTTTTATATTCTTACACGGTACATTCACAGGGTTTAATGTTGTATGTTGCATTTGTTCATGTTCTGTCCTTTTCATCTAAATATTCTGTTCAATTCTGTTAGGGAAATTATGTTTTAAGGAATATTTTTCCTATTTTTCTCTCCCATTTGTTCATTTCTTTTTGTGAGGATCCACAAGCAGTTTTATGTCAATTCTACTTTTGCCTGTGACAAATACATTTCATTTTCTTCACATAATTTAAATTCTGTTACTTTCCAATTAAAAAGGCTCATTATTCTCAACTCCTCCATCCTATGTTTACAAGAGTGCCTCACTGTATTGTACTGTAGTCATTTTAGTGCCAATTTTACTTTTATTCCACATTTCTGTCTTCAGTTATGCCAGTTCACTTTTTATATCTGTCTTTTATCTTAAAATCCTTTGAAATTTTATTGTTCTTTTGAGCTCTCGATTGAAAGAGAAACATGTTTTATAACTTTTAAAATTTTATTCTGTTTCACTTCTCTATTGGCATAGCTATTTAGGGACACTTGTTTGTTGCCTTCCTTTTGTCTTTCATGCTCTGTATTGACATTTTTGTTTACTGCAGTTTGTTTTTTAACTCCATGCTTTTTATTTAATATTGCAATTTTTCAGAGTTGAATTTTTTTCTTTGAATATAACTTCCTGATGGTAGTCATTGTGCCTACTTGAATTTTGGTATGGTTTCGCCAAACATATTCTTCACAACATACATCTGTGTATGTTTTAACTAGGTTGCCAGAAGTTTACCTGGTTCGCAATGCATGGGTGATAATTTGCCATTTATTTCTCTTGAGCTCTCCAGAAGTCTCTTTCTTGATTTTTTAAAAATCTAAGTTAATTTAATTTTATTTTATAAAAAGAACACTGGAGTCGAATAAAGAAGACCATGGTGAGTGCTGTAGTTCTATCACAATCAACATTTTTTATTATAGACAAACTGACCATTTAGAGAATAAGTTTGGGCCATTAAAAACTGGAAAAATAAATGTATTCAATATGGAGAGTTGTGATGTAATTACAATAAATTTAGTATGATAACCTTAAAAATCAAAGAGCTGGGGATTGTAGTGAAAAATTAAATATCCAACCATTTGTTGGTTATTCACTCTGAGTCAGTCTCAAGGATAGGTATTGTGACAAATAGAAAGGTAAATGAGACAGTTGTGTCTCTGCACACAACTGAAACCCAAGGGTGCCATGATATGGAAGATACAGGCTCTATTCCCCCAGCCACTGTGAATTTCTGTGGCTGACAGCTCACAGTTGAGCTCCTGTCTAGACAACAAAGGGAGCCATTTCACACAAATCTGCAGCTCCCTCACCAGGGAAGTCAGCGTCCACTGATTGGTCTTTGCGGGAGTGCAAAGGCCGCTGCCACCAGGTAGAAAGTTTCCTAAAAGCCATCCAGCTACAGAGGGAGCTCCTGGCCAGTTACCTTTGTTTAAACTACTCCTTCTGTCAAACTCTGCTTCCCTCATTCTCTTAGATTTTTTTTTTTCCTAAGAGCACTGACAGAGCAACTTCCTGGGTACACACCTCCATTTCTGTTTCTTGAGAAACCAACCTAAAAAAGTATGAGATACCTATAAACAACAACCTGCTACCAGACGAACTGGGGATCAGGCAAGGGGAAAGTGATGTGTGTGCTGAAAATAAAGCTGGTATTGTTCATACATCCCACAGTATGCGTATTGTGAAATCCCACCACTGCCACTAGCTAACCATCCAGAATAAAACATGCCCCAAGTCATTTGGAAATTTGGATTTCAGCAATGCTGCTGTTTATTTTCCTTTTCTTGGGGGTGGGGTCAAGTAGACAGAAGAATGTACGTTGCAATTCTTGCTTCATTAAGCAATGTTGTATTTTGTCCTTGAATTGCCATTACCTACTGTTATTCAATTTTATATTATTTATTTATTATTTGCTTTACTAATTCAATAGACAGGCAAGGCCCATCAAGCAAAGCAATAAATTAAAATTACCAAGAAATTACACTGGACCTATTTACACTTCTCTAGCCAGGCAGCCAATCTCCCTAAATTTATCCCTGTGATAACTAATCCTCCAAATGTGTTGGTCTGTAAGTATTTAACTAAACAAAGTCCACTTGGCACTTGGATAATGTGGGGTTAGGGTCACCAACCATCTGCACAGTCAAAAATCCATCTATAACTTTACAGTTAGCCCTCTGTATAAGCGTTTCCTCTATATCCATGGTTTTCATCCATGCATTCAACCAACCACAGATCATGTAGTATTGTGATACACATTGAAAAAATTTTGTGTATAAGTGTACCCACAAAGTTCAAATCTGTGTTGTTCAAAGGTCAGCTATATTAGTTTTACTCATTTTTAAATTTACTTACTATTTTAAAAAGGCATTTCTGAGAGGGCAGACAACAGAAGCAGGAAGAACTACAATCTTGCAGCCTGTGGAAAATAAACCACATTCAGAGAAAGGCAGACAAGATGAAAAGGCAGAGGGCTATGTACCAGATGAAGGAACAAGATAAAACCCCAGAAAAACAACTAAATGAAGTAGAGATAGGCAACCTTCCAGAAAAAGAATTCAGAATACTGATAGTGAAGATGATCCAGGACCTCAGAAAAAGAATGGAGGCAAACATCGAGAAGATGCAAGAAATGTTTAACAAAGACCGAGAAGAATTAAAGAACAAACAAACAGAGATGAACAATACAATAACTGAAATGAAAACTACACTACAAGGAATAAATAGAAGAATAACTGAGGCAGAAGCACGGATAAATGACCTGGAGGACAGAATGGTGGAATTCACTGCTGCGGAACAGACTAAAGAAAAAGAATGAAAAGAAATGAAGACAGGCTAAGAGACCTCTGGAGCAACATTAAATGCAACAACATTAGCATTATAGGGGTCCCAGAAGGAGAAGAGAGAGAGAAGGGACCAGAGGAAATATTTGAAGAGATTATACTTGAAAACTTCCTTAAAATGAGAAAGGAAATAGCCACCCAAGTCCAGGAAGCACAGCAAGTCCCATACAGGATATACCCAAGGAGAAACACACCATGACACACAGTAATCAAATAAGCAAAAGTTAAAGACAAAGAAAAATTATTGAAAGCAGCAAAGGAAAAATGACAAATAACATACAAGGGAACTCCCATAAGGTTAACAGCTGATTGCTCAGCAGAAACTCTACAAACAAGAAGGGAGTGGCATGACATACTTAAGGTGATGAAAGGGAAGAACGTACAACCAAGATTACACTACCCAGCAAGGATCTCATTCAGATTCTATGGAGAAATCAAAAGATTTACAGAGAAGCAAAAGCTAAGAGAATTCAGCACCACCAAACCAGCTCTACAACAAATGCTAAAGGAACTTCTCTAAGTGGGAAACACAAGAGAAGAAAAGGATCTACAAAAACAAACCCAAAACAATTAAGAAAATGGCCATAGGAACATACATATTGATAATTACCTTAAACATGAATGGATTAAATGCTCCAACCAAAAGACACAGGCTTGCTGAATGGATACAAACACAAGACCCATTTATATGCTTTTAACAAGACAGCCACTTCAGACCTAGGGACACACACAGACTGAAAGTGATGGGCTGGAAAAAGATATTCCATGCAAATGGAAATGAAAAGAAAGCTGGAGTAGCAATATTCATATCAGATAAAATAGACTTGAAAATAAAGAATATTACAAGAGACAAGGAAGGATGCTACATAATGATCAAGGGATCAATCCAAGAAGAAGATATAACAATTATAAATAAGTATGAACCCAACATAGGAGCACCTCAATACATAAGGCAACTGCTAACAGCTATAAAGGAGGAAATCGACAGTAATACAATAATAATGGGGGACTTTAAAACCTCACTTATACCAGTGGAAAGATCGTCCAAAATGAAAAAAAATAAGGAAACAGAAGCTTTAAATGACACAATAGACCAGATAGATTTAATTGATATTTATAGGACATTCCATCCAAAAACAGCAGATTACATTTTCTTCTCAAGTGCGCATGGATCATGGTCCAGGACAGATCACATCTTGGGTCAGAAATCAAGCCTCAGTAAATTTAAGAAAATTGAAATCACATCAAGCATCTTTTCTGACCACAACACTAGAGATCAGAAATGAATTACAAGGAAAAAAACGTAAAAAACACAAACACATGGAGGCTAAATGCTATGCTATTAAATAACCAAGAGATCACTGAAGAAATCAAAGAGGAAATCAGGAAATACCTCGAGACAAATGACAATGAAAACACGATAATCCAAAACCTATGGGATGCAGCAAAAGCAGTTTTTTTGTAGCTATACAAGCCTACCTCAAGAAACATCTCAAAAAAAAAATCTAACCTCACACCTAAAGGAACTAGAGAAAGAAGAACAAACAAAACCCAAAGTTAGCAGAAGGAAACAAACCATAAAGATCAGAGCAGAAATAAATGAAATAGAAACAAAGAAAACAATAGTAAAGATCAATAAAACTAAAAGCTGGTTCTTTGAGAAGATAAACAAAATTGATAAACCATTAGCTAGACTCATCAAGAAAAAAGAGGGACAGGAGTCAAATCAATAAAATTAGAAATGAAAAAGGAGAAGTTACAACAGACACTGCAGAAACACAAAGCATCCTAAGGGACTACTACCAGCAACTCTATGCCAATAAAATGGACAACCTGAAAGAAATGGACAAATTCTTAGAAAGGTATAACTTTCCAAGACTGAACCAGGAAGAAATAGAAAATATGAACAGACCAATCGCAAGTAATGAAATTGAAACTGTGATTAAAAATCTTCCAACAAACAAAAGTCCAGACCAGATGGCTTCACAGGTGAATTCTATCAAACACTTAGAGAATAGCTAAAACCCATCCTTCTCAAACTCTTCCAAAAATATTTCACAGGAAGGAACACTCCCAAACTCATTCTATGAGGCCACCATCACCCTGACACCAAAACAAGACAAAGATACTACAAAAAAAGAAAATTACAGACCAATATCACAGATGAATATAGATGCAAAAATCCTCAACAAAATACTAGGAAACAGAATCCAACAATACATTAAAAGGATCATACACCATGATCAAGTGGGATTTATCCCAGGGATGCAAGGATTGTTCAATATATGCAAATCAATCAATGTGATACACTATATTAACAAATTGAAGAATAAAAACCATATGATCATCCCAATAGATGCAGAAAAAGCTTTTCACAAAATTCAACACCCATTTATTATAAAAACTCTCCAGAAAGTGGGCATAGAGGGAACCTACCTCAACATAATAAAGGCCATATACGACAAACCCACAGCAAACTTCATTCTCAATGGTGAAAAACTGAAAGCATTTCCTCTAAGATCAGGTAGAAGACAAGGATGTCCACTCTCAGCGCTATTATTCAACATAGTTTTGGAAGTCCTAGCCATGGCAATCAGAGAAGAAAAAGAAATAAAAGGAACACAAATTGTAAAAGAAGAAGTAAAACTGTCACTGTTTGCAGATGACATGATACTATACACAGGGAATCCTAAAGATGCCACCAGAAAACTACTAGAGCTAATCAATGAATTTGGTAAAGTTGCAAGACACAAAATTAATGCACAGAAATCTCTTGCATTCCTATACACTAATGATGAAAGATGTGAAAGAAAAATTAAGGAAACACTCCCATTTACCATTGCAACAAAAAGAATCAAACACCTAGGAATAAACCCACCTAGGGAGACAAAAGACCTGTATGCAGAAAACTATAAGACACTATTGAAAGAAATTAAAGATGATACCAACAGATGGAGAGATATACTATGTTCTTGCATTGGAAGAATGAATATTGTGAAAATGACTATACTACCCAAAGCAATCTACAGATTCAATGCAATCCCTATCAAACTACCAATGGCATTTTTTACAGAACTAGAACAAAAAATCTTAAAATTTGTATGGAGACACAAAAGACCCCGAATAGCCAAAGCAGCCTTGAGGGGAAAAAAAAGGAGCTGGAGGAATCAGACTCCCTGACTTCAGACTATACTACAAAGCTACAGTAATCAAGACAATATGGTACTGGTACAAAAACAGAAACATAGATCAATGGAACAAGATAGAAAGCCCAGAGGTAAACCCACACACCTATGGTCAACTAATCTATGACAAAGGAGGCAAGGATATACAATGGAGAAAAGACAGTCTGTTCAGTAAGTGGTGCTGGGGAAATTGGACAGCTACGTGTAAAAGAATGAAATTAGAACATTTCCTAACACCATACACAAAAATAAACACAAAAGAGATTAGAGACCTAAATGTAAGACTGGACACTATAAAACTCTTAGAGGAAAACATAGGCAGAACACTCTTCGACATAAATCACAGCAAGATCTTTTTTGATCCACCTCCTAGAGTAATGGAAATAAAAGCAAAAATAAATAAATGGGACCTAATGAAACTTGAAAGCTTTTGCACAGCAAAGGAAATGATAAACAAAATGAAAAGACAGCCCTCAGACTGGGAGAAATTATTTGCAAATGAATCAATGGACAAAGGATTAATCTCCAAAATATATAAATAGCTCATGCTGCTCAATATTAAAAAACAAAAACCCAATCCAAAAATGGGCAGAAGACCTAAATAGACATTTCTCCAAAGAAGACATACAGATGGCCAAGAAGCACATGAAAAGCTGTTCAACATCACTAATTATTAGAGAAATGCAAATCAAAACTACAATAAGGTATCACCTCACACCAGTTAGAATGGGCTTCATCAGAAAATCTACGAACAACAAATGTTGGAGAGTGTGTGGAGAAAAGGGAACCCTCTTGCAGTGTTGGTGGGAATGTAAACTGATACAGCCACTAGGGAGAACAGTATGGAGGTTCCTTAAAAAACTAAAAATAGAATTACCATATGATCCAGTAATCCCACTATTGGGCATATACCCAGAGAAAACCACAATTCAAAAAGACACATGCACCCCAATGTTCACTGCAGCACTATTTACAAGAGCCAGGTCATGGAAGCAACTTAATGCCCATCGACAGACGAATGGATAAGGAAGTTGTGGTACATATATATACAATGGAATATTACTCAGGCATAAAATGGAACGTAACTGGGTCATATATTGAGACGTGGATGGACCTAAAGACTGTCATTCAGAGTGAAGTAAGTCAGAAAGAGAAGAACAAATATCGTATATTAACGCATGTATGTGGAACCTAGAAAAATGGTACAAATGATGCAGTGTGCAGGGCAGAAATAGAGACACAGATGTAGAGAACAAACGTATGGACACCAAGGAGGGAAAACCGTGGTGGGGTGGGGATGGTGGTGTGCTGAACTGGGCGATTGGGATTGACATGGATACACTGATGTGTATAAAATTGATGACTAATAAGAACCTGCTGTATAAAAAAATAAATAAAATTAAATTTAAAAATTTAATTAAAAAGTCATTGCCAATGTAGTCTTCTGTGACTGGTTTGTTACTAAATATTTTCTTACTGAAATCCATTCATTTCTTAATATGGACCTGTATTATGTTCAATTTCACTATTGTATAATTTTCCATGTGTGAATATAGCATATTTGATTAACTATCTTCTATTCAATGAATATTTAATTTGCTTCCAATTTTCTTCCCTTATTATCAACAGTGCTGCTTTGGACATTTTATATATCACTCCCTTTGTACAATTTCAAAGGTATTTTCTTGGGTTACATACACTTATTTTACAAAATAAACCCAATTTGTTTTCCAAAGTTATCATACAAATTTACACTCCCACCAGCAATGTATATAAATTGCTATTTATTCACATTATTTTGAATGCTTGGTACATTTCTTTTCAAACACTTAGTATTATCAAACTGCATAATTTTTTCAACGCAACATGTACAAGATAGTATTTTAGTATCTTAAGTCATTTTGATTTTATATCCTTGGTTTTTTGAGAACCTCCTTTTATATATTGTGCGTATATATATTTTATAAGTATACAAATGTATATATATATACCCAATTTACACATATAAAATTTATATATAATGGTTATATGTATATTTGCTATATATTAATCATATATATTTATATAAAATTTGATGAAGTCAGTTGGTGAAGCCATGTTGCACACACAAACACACACAGACATACATATACGATGAACTGACCCATTATTGTGTAGTGTTTAACTTTGCAGACTTTGGTGATAGATATAGGTTCAATAGACTCAATTTCTAATTCTATCTATTACTACAAGCATGGTTTCTTAATCTGTAAAATAGGATTATAATAATTACCTACATTATATGGGTTATGAAATAATCAAATGATATCTGACCAGAAAGTAATTAATATATTAGCTAGAAAATGTAAATTAATCAGTGAAATTGATTTTGATATTATTGATATTGCCATTTAATCTCTATACTACATATGTCATAAATTGAACTTACATGTCATGTACTTAAATTTTTTCCCATCTCCCTCATATTTTTTTAAATGATTTAATGGTTTTACTTTTAAAATGAAATATTTTACCCACGGGAAACTTATTCCAATATAGTTTTTTTTTAATCCTACATTTCCATATAGATTTGAAACACCAGTACCACATTTTAAAAAGATACACAAAACACAGCAGAATGGGTAGTTCTGCTTGGTGTGAAACACTGGGTTTTTTTCTATATCTAATTTTGGAAAGATTCAATTATGGGATATAGGAAGGGAATGAAAATGGCAGAGATTCGTTGTGTTTAAGAAACCCATGTTCCCAAGATGCAGGGGAGAATTGAGTCCATTATTTTGCAGCATTATTGAAAATTACTCCATTTCCCCTCTGGCTTGCGGAGCAGAGAAGAATTTGAGGCCATCTAGTTAACTATATGGCATTACTGATGTAATACATTCCATTGTAACCTTTCAGCCTAAAAGAAGTCATGTTTTTCAGTTTCTAACTTATTGCTAGGATCCAAACCCTTGTATAGGTCCAGGGTTTGATATATCTGGATAGACTGTTAATGTTTTCCTTTTAAAAGCTGTTTGTGCTATTGAATCTGCTCAATTCTCTTTAGATACAGCAAACATCAAAAGAGAGACATGTTCTAGCATTCTAGAATCTCTGCTCATCTCAGTCATGTATGAATACAGTTTTAAAGAAGATGAAGAGAAACATAACCAATAAAGGTGGTTTTAGTAAACTATTAAAACATACTTTTCTATGAATTAAAACCTCAGTTTCCTCAATTTTAAATGAGTACATATATATTTATATAGAGTGTGTACAGAGATTAAGTGGGAAAAATATGCCAAATTTATAATAAACACACAACAAAGATTAGTCATTTTGTTAATCATCAAATTCTAGCAAGGAATATACATTTTAAATTATTTATGATCCCTAATGAATGATAAATAGTATATATCTTAGAGGTAGTTATAACAATCCCAAATCCTAAACCATACTGGGTAAAAACATGTTCGGTAATATGCCTGTGAATATGCATATTGCCCTTTTACTTGTTTTTTTAAAATATGGAAATTAGTGTTTTATTTATTTTTAACATCTTTTTTGGAGTATAATTGCTTTATAGTGTTGTGTTACTTTCTGCTGTATGACAAAGTGAATCAGCTATATGTGTACATATATCCCCACATCCCCTCCCTCCTGTGTCTCCCTCTCCCGTCCCTATCCCACCCCTCTAGGTGGTCACACAGCACTGAGCTAATCTCCCTGTGCTATGCAGCTGCTTCCCACTAGCTATCTATTTTACATTTGGTAGCATGTATATGTTAATGCTACTCTCTCACTTCGTCCCCACTTACTTTTCTCCCTCCCCGTGTCTTCAAGTCCATTCTCTATGTCTGCATCTTTATTCCTGTCCTGCCCCTGGGTTCATCAGAACTATTTTCTTTTTAGATTCCATATATATATATGTTAGCATATGGTATTTGTTTTTCTCTTTCTGACTTACTTCATTCTGTATGACAGTCTCTAGGTCCATCCACCTCACTACAAATAACTCAATTTCATTCCTTTTTTATGGCTGAGTAATATTCCATTGTATATATGTGCCACATCTTCTTTATCCATTCATCTGTCAATGGACACTTAGGTTGCTTCCATGTCCTGGCTATTGTAAATAGAGCTGCAATGAACATTGTGGTACATGACTCTTTTTGAATTATGGTTTTCTCAGGGTATGTGCCCAGTAGTGGGATTGCTGAGTCATATGGTATTTCTATTTGTAGTTTTTTAAGGAACCTCCATACTGTTCTCCATAGTGGCTGTACCAATTTACATTCCCACCAACAGTGCAAAAGGGTGCCCTTTTATTTTTAACATTTAAATTTTGGAAAATCCAAGGTAGAAATACACAGAAACAGTTGAAAGAGGAAGCGTATATGATTGAATCAAGAGAGAACATAGGGGGCTTCCCTGGTGGCGCAGTGGTTGGGAGTCCGCCTGCCGATGCAGGGGACACGGGTTTGTGTCCCGGTCCGGGAAGATCCCACATGCCATGGAGCGGCTGGGCCCGTGAGCCATGGCCGCTGAGCCTGCACGTCCAGAGCCTGTGCTCCGCAGTGGGAGAGGCCACAACAGTGAGAGGCCCGTGTACCGCAAAAAAAAAAAAAGAGAGAGAGAACATAATGTGATTCCTCATGTATCCATCATACAGTGACTGTAAAGTCAGGATGAAAAGGTAAAGAGAAGAGGGGATAAACAATATGGTGCATTCATCTCCCTATTCCCAGCACCTTAACATCCTGTTCGTCCTGTAGGGTTACTCTGATCTGTGTGACAATCTGCTTCTTGTGAACTAAAGGGCCATCTGTGTCTGCCTTTGTTGTGTTCTCATTGCCTGGTTCAGTTCCTGGCAGGTGACAGGAGCTCAATTTCCTGAATGAGTGAATCTGAAAGTGACTAAGTGAGTAAATGGATAAATTAAAAGATATGTCAGCAGAAAAATCTCTTATTTAAGTTAATGTTAGAAGGTCTTATTTGATCTGGTAATGTGAGCAGTTTCCTTTGAATCTTTGCCCAAAGCCAACACAACAAGCACAACGTGGAGAAAAGAGGGCAGCAGCCTAAGGGACTACAAACTGGGTTCAGGGCTGAAAGCATGCGACTGTTTTGAGTAAGAGTAAATTCACCCACAAGAAGAAAGCATGGAAGTGGCCCGGAGTGTCTGTGGTTTAAAACTATCGAACGCTGCCTCTCTTTAGAGACCAGATTCCACTCTTTTACCAAAACTACCAGATCATTCACTTTTAAAAATGAAATAATTATGTCTTAGATATGGGAGAAACACATTTTAAAATCTCAAATAAATTGTTTCACAGAATTCTTGCCTCTGCTTTTCCCTCTATAACTGACTTGAATTCTTACACGTCGTTTGCATTCACCATTTTACTTATTGGTTCTGTGTGATAAAGGAAAACAGATAGTTGAAAAAATATCCTGCATATATATTAAGGGAGATTGCACATGAAGGGAAAACATAAAGGTATTTATGTCCCTAGCTTCACTCGCAAAAGCACTGTAGCTGAAATGCCCATCATCAATCATTCCAGTCTTCATCCTTCTTGATCAACGAAATGTTTGATAAACCTCTCTTAAACACTCTTCTATATGCTGAATCCTGTACCATTATGTAAATTGCTAATAGTTACTTAGGTAATTATCTGTAAGCTTTTATGCCTCAGGACCTTTGCTCATACTATCATTTTCACTTGGAACAATCAACCCATCTCTACTGTCACACTCCAATCCATCATGCCAACCTTCACTTAAAGTTCATCTAAAGTGAGGGCTCTCTGTTTGAATTCCTATTGTACTTTGCTTTCCTTTCATATGGACTTTTTAATATTTTGCCTTTATTTTTATTTACTTCTTGCTTTTCCTATTAGAGTTGTCCCTCGGTATACATGGGGGTTTGGTTCCAGGAGCCCTGCGGATACCAAAGTCAGCAGACGCTCAAGTCCCTTCTGTAAGGGGGCTACTAATACAGTCTACTCTCCATATGCGAGGGTTAAGCAATTGTGATTGGCTGAATCCACAGCTGTGGAACCCGCGCATACAGAGGGTCAACTGTATATACAATTTTAAGAAGTGTATTAGTATATTTACCTTTTTGCCTACCTCCACACTCAGAAACATAGTATTTTACGTAAGTAAATATTAAATAAGTATTGGTTGTTAGATTGCCATTATGATTTCACATTAGCAATAAATAATGGATACATGAGAGAGTGAGGCTTATGGTTGGTTTGGGTAGAAGGAGAAATCCCAAGGAAATATGGGATTATTAAATCAATTACAAGCCTGGATAATGGTTAGTTACTTAAAATAGATCTTTTGAAGAGGTATTTGAGGATAGTAGAACATGAAGAAAAACGGCATGATATCCTATCCACAGTTAAAGTGATATGCAAGCAAAACTCATGCATTTAGACTGGGTCATTATAACCGAGTTCTGTCTTGTTCCTTTTAGAAGACAGAGTGTTAGCCATCCACAGGGGGGGAAGAAAAAAACATTGCAAGTATTAGTGAATGCACCGTATTGTTAAGGTAGACAATAAGAGAAATCAGCTGAAAGAAATGAGAGATTTCTAAAAGGTGCAGTTATCACCCTATCACATATTTTAACATACTTTCTGTTCTACTGAATATATCACTTTTTTATTTCCCTCAGTCTAGAACCTATTCAGAAGTATATATATATATATATATATATACACACACACACACACACACATATATATATATCCTTGTCTTTATGTTTCCCCTTGAGAATTGATCATGTTTGGTAGCAAAAGGAAACCCTTATAGGCTATTCAGGAGCAAAACATTTTGTTTTTTAATAATTCTTTCTCAGTATAAAAACTATCAAAGGAATCAGCAGGCAACCTCTCCATGGCAAGTAGTGAGATCCATTTGAATTGTATGCTTCCAAGAAGCACCTCTTGGGGCCACCCTCCACCGCCATGTCTCCCCTGGGTGAATTGTAGTGTCGGCCTTTGTCTAATGGAGCATGAACATAACATATCACAAAGCAATCAGGACACAACTGCAACAAGCTGGTTTGAAATAAAATTGTAAACTTAGGCTGCAGTTGCTACTAAAGTACTACTATTTATTGTATGCAGCAGTTTGATGACCTAATGATGTGAATCCAGCTCAGCATTTGGACAGTTTTGGAAAGTGAAAGAATAATTCCCATTATTGAATGGGAATTATAGCGACAACACACAAGGTCAACAGCAACATGATCCAAAGTGTATGCGGAAGCTTTAGTTGCATCCATGGGGATAAACAAACAAAAGAAACATTAAGAGGCCTGAACGGGAAAGAGATTTAATTCTGGAGATAATAGAGTTAGTTTAGTTTAGAGAAATAATGTGAGTGGTGATTTTTCATTTAAAACATGTGCTTGATGTTACTAATAATGATGGTTAAGTATATGTGGCTTCATAAGAAATACAGCATTCTTCAAATGGGTGAACCATTGATTCAACCAAAGAACACCCCCTCCTCCTCTCCCCTGAACTTCTGTTATTGACAATAGACCTTGGCCTTTTGGAAATTTTAACTAACTCCCATTGTCTGCATTCTCCTATTTTGTAACAGGGCAACGTGAGTTACATACACGTCAAGAACATGGGTCTGATGACACTGTGAATGTTTTTCATTAGAATTTTTTTTTCAGCAAAGACCACTGTTTTGTTAAAGGCTATGTTCTCAGAGTAAAGCAAAAGTGCAGAAAATTGACATCTTTAAGTTAAGGAAATCATTTTCCTCACTAATGTTGCATAGACACAACTGGAATGATTCTATAAAAGTGTCAACAGGTTTGGCTGAGAAAACACACATTTTGATATTCTCTCTTGCAAAGTAATGATTTCAAAGGTTGTGGTATCACAGAATGAGGACTCTTTTTAAAAAATAATTCCTGGAATACCTAGGAAATCTTATTAATTTACACTTTTCATTATCAATATCCATCTGGTTTTAGAAAAGTTTATATGCTGTACGATGGCAGTATTTAGAAGTTTAGGCACCAGAATTTTACTGTCTCGGTGTATTCACTTGCCTAATATTTTGGAGCTATCACAAGAAGTTTGGATATTTAGTGTAACATGTACTAATAAGGATTCTGAGCAGTGTACTGAATCATTATTAAATTAAATTATGTTCAGTTTTAAAGGTAGAATGCAGATCATGTACTGTTTAATATGCTTTCTAATTATAACAAAAAATAAACCCAGGCAATTCTGTCACAATAAGCCCTAAGCTAGAATAACAGTTCATGAATTGTTAGTAGCAACCCATATTTTAGCAAAATAGTTTTGAAGTAAACATACACTCCATGACCCATCTAAAATTTGGCTGGTTCACTTGTTCCCCCACTCTTTTACCTTCTTGGGAAGAAGACTTATACAAAATAACACTTTGGAGCTAATTAAAAATGGCTAGTCATTATTCTGGATGCCTCAACCTTAACTGATACTTGTATTCAATTAGAATTTCTATAAATTTTATCAAATAACATCTTTTGATTTTCCACTGTTAATCTCTCTATATCCCTACAACTGTGAGACTCAACTGCTTCCTCCCTATTTATTGACTGCCTGCAATGTGCAAAGCATCGTGCTACACATTGGATATGACTGGAAAGCCCTTCATGGAGTCTGGATGAAATCCTAACTTTGATAACTGCTACTTTCCTTCAATCTGATACCTTAAACTGTCCCGTTGATCATATCACACTAAAGTTTATGCCTTCACATTTCTGATAGAATTTACTTTTTAAAGTCATTAACAGTTGTAAAATTTAAAGTCACAGAATGGTGAATGTAGTAGTTAAATTTTATAGCTAGAATTTCTTTTTTAAAAAAATATGACTGCTTTATGGTGTACAAATTAGTCAAGATGGATTCTGATGTTCTCAGTTTAATGCAGTGGTTCACTGGTAATATAGGATTATTATTTCAGTCACAGTCTGGTTCAAAACTTCATTTCTTTCTGCTATAGCTGTCTCAAACAACTGAAGGAGTCACAACTGGGTTTGGAATATTTGGGAGGATTGGTGTCTAAGCTCTTTACTTGGATAAGTCTTATAAAAGTGTAGTGCATTCATATACTGTTCTTAAGTGTTGCCACAGATGCCACTCTCTCCAGCATTTTTGGGGTCTCACAACTAAGGCTGAGCCAATTGCCTCTCTGATTAAAGTAGTTTTTGTTTGTTTCTTTCTTTCCCCAACTGCCCTCAGCAGTAGACAGTGTACTTCCTTCTCAATGTCGTCACATTTTTTAACCAAGGGACTTACAAATGTAGCACTCCAGCTTTGTTCTCATCTCAGCTAATCTCCCATTCCCCATTCACAGTCCCAGTGAAGTTTCCATTTTTTCCAGATCCTCAGGAGCCATGAGGACTCTGAGGGTTCATGCTTACCGGTAAACGCTAGCTCAGTATTTTTGTTAATCTAAAAATATCTTTATTTTGCCTTTTTCCTTGAAAGATAATTTCACTTTGTATACATGCCAGAGTGACATATTTTTTTTAAAGTTCTTGGTGTGTTTTTTTCAGCTTTATTGAGGTATAATTGAGGTAAATAAAATTGCATACATTTAAAATATACAATGTGATGTTTTGACACATATACACTTTGAGAAATGATTACCACAATTAGGTTAATTAACATATTCATCACCTCACATAGTTACCAATTTTTTCAATGTGTCTGGTGAAAATTCTTAAGGTCTACTGTCCTAGCAAATTTTAAATATACAAACCTACACTAGATACACAAAAGGTAGCAAAAAGGGAATCAAGACATACCGCTTTGGAAAATCATCTATTCACAAAGGAAGACAGCAAGAAAGGAAGAAAGGAATAAGGGAAAAACAAAACAGCCAGGAAGCAATTAATAATATGCCATTAGTAGATCCTTACTTATCAATAATTACTTTAAATGTAAATGGATTAAATTCTCCAATCAAAAGGAATGGCATGGCAGACTGGTTAAAAAAATCTGAGACCCAACTAATGCTGTCTGTGAGAAACATTTCAGCTTTAAAGACACACACATAGGCTTAAAGTGAAGAGGTAGAAAAAAGTTATTCCATGTATATGGAACCCAAAATAGAGCAAGCGTAGCTATACTTATGTCAGGCTGACATATATTTTTAATTAGCAAATTGAGAAAATTTCCTGCTTACTTCCTTCCTTCCATTGTTAAATTTCTTACTTCCATTGTTCCTATGAAAAAGTGTGTTGTTAGTATATATGTTATTTCTTTTAAATAATCTCTCAAATTTCTAGTGGTCATTAACCTCTTCTCTTTTGGTTTTGTGTTCTGAGATGGTAGTTTGATCTTTCTACTTTTTTCAGGGGGAGGGGTTGCTTTTAACATGCCTAACTGGTAATTCATTGAGCTTTGTTAATATGAGTATCATCTTTATTTAAATTAATTTTTGGATATTCTCATTTATTAGCCCTTAAAATATTGCCTCTTCTACTCTCTCTCTTTTCATCATCTGGAATTCAAGTAAGATATAAAGTCTTATTACCTTAACTATTATTTCTATTAATTTCTTATCCATATCCTCTGTGGCTTTTTCTCTTTGCCTTTAGGAAAAAAACAAAAACACACACACAAAAATCTTAGTTTTACTTTTAGTTTACTAATTCTTTGTTTAGTTGTGTTTGTGTTTAATTTATTCTTAAACAATCCAGTTAATTTAAAATTTCAACAATTATGTATTTATTTCTAGAAGGTCTATTTGGTTGTATCTCAAAATATGCTTGATTATTTTTAATAACTCTTCTCTAACTGATAAGAGTTCTACTTTCACTTTGTTTTGATCTCTGAGGATTTCTTTCTTGCCAGTTCAACAATGAATGAAAATGTTTATCTTTAAAAAGATTTTACTTGCACTTTTATTAATTTTTTTAAGTGAGAAGATTGATCAGATTAGATTGCTTCCATAATGTTGATAAAATAATTTGCAGGGTTAATTTTACAGAATTTTCACTCAATAAATGAGTCTCATTCGGAGACCTTCATAAACTTCCCTGTGTAGAACTTTCTTAATATGGGACATGGGGACTGGGATAGGGCAGGAGTTCAAAACCAGTTTTACATTTTTGTGACTTTGTGCACATATGCCTGGTATCTTTCAGGTCTTGAGATAATTTATACTTACCCTGGTGGTTTCTTCTACAAGCAGGCTCCTTCCCTCAAGATTGGATAAGATTCAGTAAAATGGAAAAAGGACTCCCTGGTCATCCAGCCACACTTGGGTTCATACTGGGGCTTACCTTTGAAATTTTGTTATAAAATTCCTTTATTCTTGCTCAACAACTGAAATGTTCTGACCCCTGTGACCTGTCTACATGTGTATATCTTTTCAGGTAGAAAACTTAACTTGTTAACTTCAATTTCTTGAAATGTGTTAATGCCTCTGCATTTTGAATAAAAAAGTAGTAAAGGAAAGAAAAGAAGACCAAATATCATACACCATGAGCCTGCATTGATTGGACCTACAAGGTCTCATGCTCTCATTCCCTTTGCCGCTTCCTCTCGGGCCTGGGCTATTTCTACTTGGAGTGGTAAAACAAGACATTAATGTGGACAAAATGATGGACTTAGAATGCTGTGGTTTTTGATCACTTTGGTCTGACTGGACAGCATTAAAAAGAGTTGTCTTGTATCTCACTGGAATTTTACCTTGAGCTTTTAGGCTAGTGTCTCTGTGAGAAACAACTGGCCTTTGTTTAAACCTGTGTTATCCCAAAGACCTCCAGGGAAATAATTTGGCTGCTCAAGAACAGAATTTGTAGTATCGGGAATCCTGTGAATTCAGCTTCTACTTTTCTGTCTCTGAATAACTAATGCAATACATTTTAAAAGCCATCTCACTGAAAATGTCAAGAGCTCACCTTGGGAAATCAGGGATAATGTCTGGTAATTTGTTTATCATGCTCCTTCCCATAAACATAGCCCCCATCGATTCAACATACCAAGCAGTTTTCCCTAATTTGAAATGAATAGAAAACAGATAATAAAAATTGATCCATCAGGTAAACACAACAGAACCACAGTTAGAGAAAGAAAGAATTATTGTAAAAGTTTGTCTCCCATTTTTAATTCAGTAAATTCCTTTTTCCCTAGGAGACAGCCATGCTATTACACAGTAAGGCATATTTTGATAAGGGTTTCATTGCAAAACTGAAGAGAAACAGAAGTCGCAGGAGATAGGATCGCTGGGTGCTGTAGTGGTCAGACTTGGGGGTATAATAGAATCACCTGGGGAGCTGTTCTAACAAAATACTGTTAGGTAGATCCCATCACCAGAGAACCTGTTTTAGTTTATCTTGGATGCTGATTTGAGACACCCAGAGGCATGAAAGCTCTAATATGCAGATAAGAGTGAGAAAAACTGATTGTGAATTCCTTGATCCTAGCCTCATATTTGGTGTGGAGTAAGTGCTCAATAAATGTGTAGTGTGAGCAAAATGAGTAAGTAACAGTGAAATTTGTTAACAAACTGACAAATGCTGACTATGGGTCAGAGTGAAAGCATAAAGCCCCTAGGGAGCTGCATACACAAGAGGAGTTATAGCTTTCCACAGGCTCTTTTCTAGGGTAATCGTGAGAAATACTGGGTACAGTGCTGCAGATGCGAGAAAGCATTCCACTCGATGTCCTGATGGAAGGGATAAGAAGAACTAACCCATGGGGGGGATGGGCAGCAATCTCTTTTGCCCACAGGGCACAGGTGAAGACCTACTGTAGCTAGGAAAAAGAGAAAGGGGGGAACCATTACAGATCCCCTACATATAAGAGTTACTTCACTGGGGGAGGGTTCAGATCACCGAGACCAGTCCTGAGATCAAGAAACACAATGGCTACAGAGGACAGAGGAGCCCTGAGAAAAGTCCTTCCCTATAAGCAGGCTAGCAACTGAGGAGTAACAAGCACCAACAGTCTACTGCTGAGACAGAAACAACTGCATAGAGAGAGACCCATTTTGAGGTGCCAGCACACAGAGAAGGACTACAGCAGGGGAAGGTCATTAAAAAAAAATTCTTCAGCAAACTAACCACAACCCTAAGGACAAGATAACAGTGGGGGAATTTGAAACAACAATGAAACCTACTCAATTCAATTCTTGGATAGGTTAAGTCAACACACCGCACTCACATACTAGCAGAATATGCATACACATTTCTAGTCATAAATACAAAGTAGAAATTTCACACTCAAATATGATCTGTTAAAACAATGACGGAGATTTAAAATTTTTTTAATATTTTAAAAATTTAAACATTTAAAAATAACTGTTGATTAATATGTTAAAGGCTCTAGTAGAAAAGGTGTCCAGCATGCAAGAGCAGCTGGGGAACTTCAGAGAGAAATAGAAACTTTAAGAAAGAATCAAATGGAAATGCTAGAAGAATGGTAGCAGAGATTAAAAAAATGCTTTTGATGGGCTGATCAGTAGACCTGACACAGATGAAGAAAGAATCAGCAGTGATAGGTAGATAGAAATTACCCAAATTAAAGCACAAAGAGAAAAATAGAGTAAGTAAATAAATATATAAATAAAATGTTAATATAGTATATATAATATATATAAATATGCAAGCAAACAAGATCACAGTCTCTAAGAACTGTGGAAACATTTCGAACAATTTAACATACTTGTCAATGCAATCCTAGAAGCAGAAGAGAGCATATAGTATAAAAAAATTTTGAGGACATTGTGTTGAAATATTTCTAAAAATAATGTATGAAAGCAAACCACGGATCCCGGAAGCTAAGTCAATTAAAGAGGATAAATATCAACCAACAAACAAATGTATACACATCATATTCACATTATTACATTATTGCATATTAAAGATAAAGAAAAAACCATGAAGGCAGCTTGAGAAAAAAAACATATTGCATAAAAAGGAAATACTGTTAATACTGTTTAAGTCATAAGATAATGGATTAACAGCTCCAAAATGCTGAAACAACAATAAAACTACTGCCAATACTGAATTCTATGTATAGTGAAAGTATTTCTCACCAAAAATGGAGAAAGGCTTTTCAGACAAACTAAAGCTGAGAGAAATCACTACCAAGATATCTGTACTACAAAAATGTTACAAGAAGGTCCTTAGGCAGAAGCAACAAACAGAAATGTGAACCTTTAAAAAGAAATGATGATCAAGAGAAATGATTAAAATAAAGGTAAATATAAAATATATTTTTCTATTTTTTAATCTCTCAAAATGAAAAATGAATGTTTAAAGCAATAATAGTACTGATGTGTTGCAGAGAATATATGAAAAGTAAAGTCTATAACAGGGATAGCACAAAAAACAGAGGGAAAAATTGGGAATATACAATTTATATATTACATGTGAAGTGTAATATCCATTTCAATCTACACTCTGATAAATTACAGAAATATATTGTTAAGCCTAGATAAAGGGAACATAAAAGCAGTCAAGAAAATCCATAAAAAGAAGAAAAAAGGACAAAAAGTTGGATAAATAGTATATAGCTATATGTCAAATTTTAATACCAACTATTTTAAAAATTGCATTGAAGTTGCATTGAGAGTAAATGATCTATTCACATTAGACTGTATAAGAAAATAGGTCCTGGCTATATTCTGTCTACAAGAATCACACTTAAAATAATGTTACATACATTGGTTGAAAATAAAATTATTGAAAATATACATCATACAACACTAAGCAAGAGAAAGCTTCAGTGATGATAGTGAATCAGGAAAGGTAGACTCTAATCAGGAACACTACGGGGGAAAAGTCTGTACACCTACAAAGAAAATCGCAGGTCCAGATAGCTTCTCTGATGAATACTCTCAAATGTGTAAGCAAGAAATAATACCCATTGTTAACAAAATTTTCAACAGAAGAACACTTTCCAACTAACTTAATGAGCTCAGGATTATCCTGAAACCAGACAAAGACAGAGACACATCTTTTCTCAGAAAACTCATCATAGCAAAAGGAAAAAACAAAAATCACATGAAGATTGAAAAGACATAAAATTACCTCTGTTCTCAAACTACATGATTGTCCACATAGAAAATCTCAAATAATCTATTAAAATATTACTAAATCTAATAAATAAGTTTAGGATTTTCATAGAATACAAAGTCAATATGCAAAATCTATTGTGTTGCTAGAAACTAGACTATTATAATTGAAAATTTTTTGAAAAAAGAACATTTATAATAACATCAAGAACAAAAAATATTATAAATCTAATAAAATATATATGTGTAGAGATTATATGGCAAAAACTGCAGGACAATTTTGAAAGAAATATAAGAAACCTACACTAGATCAATGGGGCACCAGTCTTTAAAAACAAAAACCAAAAAATAAAACCTTTCCTTCTACTTCATTCTCTATACCAAAAATTTTCTTGAATTTTATCACTAGGAAATTCTTGTAGGCATCAAAATGATATATAATTTAAAATAATTTAAAGGATTCCATCAATACTAGTGTTGGAGTCCACCCACAGAAGGCTTTAAAAATCCTTCTTATCATTTTTCTTCTGAATATGCCTTACAGAAGACACCTGCCTATATGTCTGACAATGCAATCTCCTCATTCAAAGCAAATTGGCACCCATTTGAAAAAAAGGTGGTTGCTAAAATGAGTTTTCCCCTCTAACAACTGATCAGTTTATTTTAGACAAAAATAAGTGTAAATCAAGATATGCTCATATATTTCAAAACTTGTGTACAAAAAATAATCAGAACATGCATTGCTATATCTACTGCCACTGTAACTCCATTTCTTACTCTCTGAAATATAGCTTCTATGAAGGAATAAATGTTTAATTCTTAGTTAAATGAACATTAATTATCCAACAGACTGAAAAGTTGTGGTTCCTACAGTGCTTGTATTTGTTCAATTTTATAAGTTACATAAAAGTCTTATTCCCTGAAAAAGTTTCTTTTAATTTTTACACACTCTCAGTATATTTATTTAAATGTTTAACCTATTTAAATGTGTTAACTCCTGTTATACAAATGTTGTTGTTTTAATTTTTCCCATAACATCACTACTCTTTTCTATTATTTTTCTCTTTTCTGTTGCTGTGGCCTAGTTTACAGCTCTTCATTACTTTTTTCTATGCATACTTATGATCAATTGAATCTTTAATATCAATCTATATTTTTCAAACTACCTATTTCTATTTAGTTTTTCTGTAAACATATATCCCAGCTGATCTCATTGAGAATATTTACATATTTAATTGACATGTTTGACACACTTTAGATTGTCAAATTTACTGTGATGTTATTCAGTTTAATTTTTCATAGTAGTTATGCTCTCACCTTTCTAGTGGTTTCTTCTATTAGGTTATTCTGTTTTATGAGTATCAATTATCATTTTGCTAAAGTGTACACTTGTGATGCTCTAAAACTCAGGCCCTGGCTCTTTCCTGATGTGGCAAAAGGAGGTACTCAAGGATCTAGGCTGCATGGAGTTCCCCGTCTCAGGAGGCTCCCCCTCCCACATACCAGGAGACTTTGCCTCAGAGAAGTTTCTTTCATTTCTGACAAAGCATGTCTCCAAGACAGTAGGGATACTTCACAAATTCTCAAATATTTAATAGGCTCCTCATATATTTGCTTCCAAATAGTTCCATGTGCTGCATCTTGTTTTCTGCCATTTCTAGATTGTTTAACAGTGTCCAGAATCTTTTATGTGTTCAATAATATTTGATGATTAGATGAAAGAACAAGCAAATACATGTTTTAAATGAAATAATTAATAACTCATTCTTGATAAATGGTACTGTAACAAGCATCGATTCCTTTTTTGTTCTTTAAATGCAGGGCTTTGTTGCATCTTTAAAATATCACAAATAGATCTTAAGAATCATCTGGCTTCTTGTTTTTTCCATAGCTGGACAATTCTTAGATATTATTCATCAGCCTGTTGAACTGTTCCTAGATACAATCCAAATTTTTTTTAACTATTGTGTTTTGCTGAATCAAAGCATCTGAGTATGACACATTTTCAATGTGTTTCCTTCAAGAATGAACTCATCTTTTGGGGTTTGAGATACTGAAAAACAGATGACTGGTGTCATCCAAACATTGTGGATGTATTTTTTACCCAATAAATTTCAGATGTGAACAAGAGACCCATCCTCCAGAATAAAAACATTGATGGGAAGTGAGCATATGTAGACCTCAGCTTGCAAAGGAAGCCCAGTGTAAAGGAAGCCCAGTACATGTCTATGGAGGGTCAAAACCATAGCCAGTTCCTTTCTATTTCCCCATCACTTGTCAACCTGGAATCTATTTTTCTTTCCAAGGAGACTTTTTAATGTTGATGTGATTGAAGTCCTCTGGGGTCCTTCATAATTACTGTGTGTCTCTTCTGAGCGATGTCGACATTCTCTGGAATGTCAATAATCTGATTGCTGAGAACGGTTTTCATTCTTGCAGGAAGCGGATTTCTCTTAGCATTCACCTGTTACATACAAGTGACTGATAGATTTAAATTTTGGTGGCCCTGCCTATAATCACACCCTTTAATTAGCACTTGTTTGTTGCAAAATGCAAAACAAATAGGAGTGTTGGTGTTGACCTCTCAAAGACAGTACAGGATCTGAACCAACACACATCTCACTATTATAGAAGGGGTGACGTGAGTTATATGAGCTAGCTGAGATAATAATTCAAATTCATTCCAGAAGTTGTTTGGTACACCTTAAGGACTGATGCCTTACACAGTTGCTTAGCTGGCTGTTTCTTACATAAGCTTTGATAGTGACTAGAAAGTAAGTAAGGTATTAATGTGTGGTTAAGCCATAGGTAGCCATGATACAATGTGAAGAGTAGTAAAATAAATGCTCCAAGTGGCATGAAAGCACAGTGGAGGAATATGTTAGTTTGGAATAGATTTTTATAATACATAGCTCTGTGAAATCTTTCTTTTAGTGAATAATATGCTTTTAAAGAATCTCCCCACCTGTCCCCCGACCTCCTCCCACTCACTTTGTTCTGCCAGGTCCTCCTTCTCGGCTACTGAATTAACATTATATCTTTACTACACACACACACACACACACACACACAGATGCTTATCTTGTTTCTTCTTATAAGAGCTAAGGTTTTGTCAGTTCAAGTTAGACAGTAAAAGCCTAAAATGCTTTTCTTAAATATGTCTATTGTTGTTTGCTTCTGAATGTAAGTTAGGTATTGAGTATTACTTCCTCATTTAAATGTGATTAACTTAAAAATAAAGTTAAAATAAAGGCTTAAAAATAAACCCTTTCCTGATCTGATGATATATTTATGCCACAACCTTTTATTTCTCAAAAAATAAAAAAGGTGCAGAGGAACCAAGATGGCAGAGTAGAAGGACGTGCTCTAATACCCTCTTGTGAGAACACCATAATCACAACTAGCTGCTGGACAAACATCGACAGGAAGACACTGGAACTCACCAAAAAAGATACCCCACATCCAAACACAAAGGAGAAACCACAATGAGACAGCAGGAGGGGTGCAATCACAGTAAAATCAAATCCCATAACCGGTGGGTGGGTGACTCACAGACTGGAGAAGACTTATACCACAGAAGTCCACCCACTGGAGTGAAGGTTCTGAGCCCCATGTCACGCTTCCCAACCTGAGAGTCCGGCAACGGGAGGAGGAATTCCTAGAGAATCAGACTTTGAAGCCTAGTGGGAATTCACTGCAGGACTTTGACAGGACTGGGGGAAACACAGACTCCACTCTTGGAGGGCACACACAAAGTAGTGTGCACATTGGGACCCAGGGGAAGGAGCAGTGGCCCCAGGGGAGACTGAACCAGACCCACCTGCTAGTGTTGGAGGGTCTCCTACAGGGGCAGGGGGAGGCTGTGGCTCACTGTGGGGACAAGGACACTGGCAGCAGAAGTTCTGGGAAGTACTCCTTGGTGTGAGCCCTTCCAGAGTCTGTCAATAGCCCCACCAAACAGCCCACATGGGCTCCAGTGTTGGGTTGCCTCAGGCCAAACAACCAAGAGGGAGGGAACCCAGCCCCACCCATCAACAGTCAAGTGGATTAAAGTTTTACTGAGCTCTGCTCACCAGAACAATAGTCAACTCTACCCACCACCAGTCCCTCCCATCAAGCCTCTTAGAAAGCCTCATCCACCAGAGGGCAGACAACAGAAGCAAGAAGAACTACAATCCTGCAGCCTGTGGAACAAAAACCAAATTCACAGAAAGATAGACAAGATAAAAAGGCAGAGGGCTATGTACCAGATGAAGGAACAAGATAAAATCCCAGAAAAACAACTAAATGAAGTGGAGATAGGCAACCTTCCAGAAAAAGAATTCAGAATAATGATGATGATCCAGGATCTCAGAAAAAGAATGGAGGCAAAGATTGAGAAGATGTAACAAAAGTTTAACAAAGACCTAGAGGAATTAAAGAAGAAACAAACAGAGATGAATAATACAATAACTGAAATGAAAACTACACTAGAAGGAATCAGTAGAAGAATAACTGAGGCAGAACAGCAGATAAGTGACCTGGAAGACAGAACGGTGGAATTCACTGCTGCGGAACAGACTAAAGAAAAAGAATGAAAAGAAACGAAGACAGGCTAAGAGACCTCTGGGGCAACATTAAATGCAACAACATTCGCATTATAGGGGTCCCAGAAGGAGAAGAGAGAGAGAAGGGACCAGAGAAAATATTTGAAGAGATTATAGTCGAAAACTTCCCTAGCATGAGAAAGGAAATAGCCACCCAAGTCCAGGAAATGCAGCGAGTCCCATACAGGATAAACCCAAGGAGAAACACACTGAGACACATAGTAATCAAACTGGCAAATATTAAGGACAAAGAAAAATTATTATGAAATTATTATGAAAGCAGCAAGGGAAAAATGACAAATAACATACAAGGGAACTCCCATAAGGTTAACAGCTGATTTCTCAGCAGAAACTCTACAAGCCAGAAGGGAGTGGCATGACATACTTAAAGTGATGAAAGGGAAGACCCTACAATCAAGATTACATTACCCAGCAAGCATCTCATTCAGATTCTATGGAGAAATCAAAAGCTTTACAGAGAAGCAAAAGCTAAGAGAACTCAGCACCACCAAATCAGCTCTACAACAAATGCTAAAGAAACTTCTGTAAGTGGGAAACACAAGAAAAGAAAAGGACCTACAAAAACAAACCCAAAACAATTAAGAAAATGGTCATAGGAACATACATATTGATAATTACCTTAAACGTGAATGGATTAAATGCTCCAACCAAAAGTCACAGGTTTGCTGAATGGACACAAAAACAAGACCCATCTATATGCTGTCTACAAGAGACCCACTTCAGACCTAGGGACACATACAGACTGAAAGTGAGGGGATGGAAAAAGATATTCCATGCAAATGGAAATCAAGAGAAAGCTGGAGTAGCTATAGGCATATCAGATAAAACAGACTTTAAAATAAACAATGTTACAAGAGACAAGGAAGGACACTACATAATGATCAGGGGATCAATCCAAAAGAAGATATAACAATTGTAAACATTCATGGACCCAACATAGGAGCATCTCAATACATAAGGCAGGTGCTAACAGCTATAAAAGAGGAAATCGACAGTAACACAATAATAGTGGGGGACTTTAATACCTCACTCACACCAATGGACAGAACATCCAGACAGAAAATTAATACGGAAACACAAGCTTTAAATGACACAATGGACCAGATAGATTTAATTGATATTTATAGGACATTCCATCCAAAACCAGCAGATTACACTTTCTTCTCAAGTGCGCACGGAACATCCTCCAGGATAGATCACATCTTGGGCCACAAATCAAGCCTCAGTAAATTTAAGGAAATTGAAATCATATCAAGCATCTTTTCTAACCACAATGCTATGAGATTCGAAATGAATTACAAGGAAAAAAACACAAACACATGGAGGCTAAACGCTATGCTATTAAATAACCAAGAGATCACTGAAGAAATCAAAGAGGAAATCAGAAAATACCTCAAGACAAATGACAATGAAAACACGACAATCCAAAATGTATGGGATGCAGCAAAAGCAGTTCTTTTATAGCTATACAAGCCTACCTCAAGAAACAAGAAAAATCTCAAAATAAAATCTAACCTCACACCTAAAGGAACTAGAGAAAGAAGAACAAACAAAACCCAAAGTTAGCAGAAGGAAACAAATCATAAAGATCAGAGCAGAAATAAATGAAATAGAATCAAAGAAAACAATAGCAAAGATCAATAAAACTAAAAGCTGGTTCTTTGAGAAGATAAACAAAATTGATAAACCATTAGCTAGACTCATCAAGAAAAAAGAGGGACAGGGGTCAAATCAATAATATTAGAAATGAAAAAGGAGAACTTACAACAGACACCGCAGAAATACAAAGCATCCTAAGGAACTACTACCAGCAACTCTATGCCAATAAAATGGACAACCTGGAAGAAATGGACAAATTCTTAGAAAGGTATAAACTTCCAAGACTGAACCAGGAAGAAATAGAAAATATGAACAGACCAATCGCAAGTAATGAAATTGAAACTGTGATTAAAAATCTTCCAACAAACAAAAGTCCAGGACCAGATGGCTTCACAGGTGAATTCTATGAAACATTTAGAGAATAGCTAAAACCCACCCTTCTCAAACTCTTCCAAAAAATTTCACAGGAAGGAACACTCCCAAACTCATTCTATGAGGTCACCATCACTCTGATACCAAAACAAGACAAAGATACTACAAAAAAAGAAAATTACAGACCAATATCACTGATGAACATAGATGCAAAAATCCTCAAAAAAATACTAGGAAACACAAATCAACAACACATTAAAAGGATCATACACCACGATCAAGTGGGATTTATCCCAGGGATGCAAGGATTCTTCAATATATGCAAATCAATCAATGTGATACACTATTTTAACAAAATGAAGAATAAAAACTATATGATCATCTCAATAGAGGCAGAAAAAGCTTTTCACAAAATTCAACACCCATTTATTATAAAAACTCTCCAGAAAGTGGGCATAGAGGGAACCTACCTCAACATAATAAAGGCCATATACGACAAACCCACAGCAAACTTCATTCTCAATGGTGAAAACCTGAAAGCATTTCCTCTAAGATCAGGAACGAGACAAGGATGTCCACTCTCACCACTATTATTCAACATAGCTTTGGAAGTCCTAGCCATGGCAGTCAGAGAAGAAAAAGAAATACAAACTGTAAGAGAAGAAGTAAAACTGTCACTGTTTGCAGATGACACGATACTATACATAGAGAATCCTAAAAATGTCACCCGAAAACTACTAGCGCTAGTCAATGAATTTGGTAACGTTGCAGGATACAAAATTAATGCACAGAACTCTCTTGCATTCCTTTACAATAATGATGAAAAATCTGAAAGAGAAATTATGGTAACACTCCCATTTACCAATGCAACAAAAAGAATCAAATACCTAGGAATAAACCTACCTAGGGAGAACAAAGACCTGTATGCACAAAACTATAAGGCACTGATGAAAGAAACTAGAGATGACACCAACAGATGGAGAGATATACCATGTTCTTGCATTGGAAGAATGAATATTGTGAAAATGACTATACTACCCAAAGCAATCTACAGATTCAGTGCAATCCCTATCTATTTACCAATGACATTTTTTATGGAACTAGAACAAAAAATCTTAAAATTTGTATGGAGACAAAAAAGACCCTGAATAACCAAAGCAGTCTTGTGGGAAAAAAACGGAGCTGGAGGAATCAGACTCCCTGACTTCAGACTATACTACAAAGCTGCAGTAATCAAGACAATATGGTACTGGCACAAAAACAGAACCATAGATCAAAGGAACAAGATAGAAAGTCCAGAGGGAAACCCACGCACCTATGGTCAACGAATCTATGACAAAGGAGGCAAGGATATACAATGGAGAAAAAACAGTTTGTTCAACAAGTGGTGCTGGGAAAATTGGACAGCTACATGTAAAAGAATGAAATTAGAATACTCCCCAACACTATACACAAAAAGAAACTCAAAATGGATTCGAGTTCTAAATGTAAGACTGGACACTATAAAACTCTTAGAGGAAAACATAGGCAGAACACTCTTTGACATAAATCACAGCAAGATCTTTTTTGATCCACCTCCTAGAGTAATGGAAATGAAAACATAAATAAACAAATGGGACCTAATGAAACTTCAAAGCTTTTGCACAGCAAAGGAAACCATAAACAAGATGAAAAGACAGCCCTCAGAATGGGAGAAACTATTTGCAAACAAATCAACGGACAAAGGATTAATCTCCCAAATATATAAACAGCTCATGCAGCTCAATATTAAAGAAACAAACAACCCAATCCAAAAGTGGGCAGAAGACCTAAATAGACATTTCTCCAAAGAAGACATACAGATGGCCAAGAAGCACATGAAAAGCTGCTCAACGTCACTAATTATTAGAGAAACGCAAATCAAAACTACAATGAGGTATCACCTCACACCAGTTAGAATGGGCATCATCAGAAAATCTACAAACAACAAATGCTGGAGAGGGTGTAGAGAAAAGGGAACCCTCTTGCACTGTTGATGGGAATGTAAGTTGATACAGCCACTATGGAGAACAGTATGGAGGTTCCTTAAAAAACTACAAATAGAACTACCATATGATCCAGCAATCCCACTACTGGGCATATACCCAGAGAAAACCTTAATTCAAAAAGAGTCATGTACCACAATGTTCATTGCAGCACAATTTACAATAGCCAGGTCATGGAAGCAACCTAAATGTCCATCGACAGATGAATGGATAAAGAAGTTGTGGTATATATACACAATGGAATATTACTCAGCCATATAAAGGAACGAAATTGAGTCATTTGTTGAGACATGGATGGATCTAGAGACTGTCATACAGAGTGAAGTAAGTCAGAAAGAGAGAAACAAATATCGTATATTAACGCATGTATGTGGAACCTAGAAAAATGGTACAGATGAATCAGTTTGCAGGGCAGAAGTTGAGACACAGATGAAGAGAACAAACATATAGACACCAAGGGGAGGAAACCGCGGTGGGGTGGGGATGGTGGTGTGCTGAATTGGGCAATTGGGATTGACATGTATACACTAATGTGTATAAAATTGATGACTAATAAGAACCTGCAGTACAAACAAACAAACAAACAAACAAAAACAACTAATACTATACTTTCTTTGGGTTATTTGCATGGAAATATGTTAATATAAATTTTTCAGACATTACATGAAATTTCTAAAAATCTTATATGTTCTGGTATAATGTTATAAGTCATAATTCTAGTTATTACTTTAAAGTGTATATCTCAGAAATAACTAAATTTCCTTGTCAATTGCATTATTATGAACTTTCATCAAATCTTTAACCATGGTCATTTTTAAGTCTTTTGTCATTTACAGACAGTTCCGGGTACACTCTGATGCTTTTGCAAAAATGTTCCTATAAAAGGTTTTCATCTTCAAGGAATTCATGGAAAAGACTCTCACAAGTACAGATTTCTGGTAACTGACTATACTGCTGAACTGAATAAATAAGCATTTTCAGAACTCTAATGGAAAACTAATGAATTCATAAAAGTGTTTACAAAAGATCAAGATGAAAAAATATTTAATTACATGGGACTGTGTGAACTGATGAGGATGATTATAATTTTTGTGACTTTCTGTTCGAATAAAAACAAATCCCACAAGAAAAAACAAAAGAAATTAAAAAAAACCTTTGTTGTACTGACAACATACATTTTAGTGTAGGCTGACAAAAAACATGCAAGCCCAAATAATCACATTAAAGCCATCTTATATCAGAAGAAATGTACATTAATTTTTGGAAATAATTTCTCATGTAACTCTAATTCCTAAAGAATTTTTGGAAAATACGTTAAATTATAAATTATAAGTGCTTGTTAAAGATGTTACTTTATGTCTCAGAATATTCTGGTGTTGACAGTTTTAAGAAAATCATTTTTCCAGGCTTAGTAGAAATATGTAAGTAGTCAAACAGGCCATGATATATCATGTATCACTGGGGAGAAAGAAGAAAAATTATCAAAGTTTAGAATTCCTCAAGTCTGGTAGAAATGAAGCTACTAACTGTGACAAGTCTCTGCCTTTTCTGCTGCTCAGAATATAGCTGAGAATTGGGAATTATGCTTGGTAATAAGCTCTTAAGCACATCTGTAGTGTGGATAAAAGTTCTTACTTGGAAAAGTGATGTTCATTCAACTAGAGCTGATTTTAAACGGATAGAATATAGGCCAGCAGATTTCTGTGACATACTCATAACCTTTCTGTAAATGTGCTGCCTTTATTTTTTATATCAAATGAATACTGGGGTTTCAAAAGGTATTATTCATAAATAGGATATAGTTCCTCAAAGGGGAAAAAAACTAGCCCATAACATACTGACCCTTGGGAAATAAAACACCAAATCATTTCTCCTTTGGAAGAAGTTCTCCTTTGGAACTCCAAAGGAAGCCTATATCTTTTCATCAGTCACTTTTTCAAAGGAAGAAATCACTTGAGTTTCACCATCTATCTGTACGTATTAGGTTGTCAATTTGGTTTGAGTTTTCATCAGAGCTGGGTTAACAGCTGGAAGGAAGAGTTGTCTAATCCAAACATTCACCAGGGGGCCATGAGAAAAATCGGTTACATCTGACATAGGACAATGGTACTTGTTCAAGAAGAGACTTTGAACACTTGTAACGGAAAGGCTACTTTTTGTAAAAATTGTTCAGATAATTCTCACAAATGTAGAATTGAAAATTCTATTTAATTGAAAAAGAAGTCTAATTTAGTAAAGGAGAAATCTTTTCTATATCTATTCATATTATTAATTAAGGGAGTCTTATAAATTAAGTAATTACTACAAGGCCCCAAAGGAAAATACAGTAAGAATCCAAAAACTATCAATGCCAGAATCTAATGCAAAATAATAATTCTACCTAATAAAATATACATATTATTCCTAGGTTTGTTAGAGCAAATGACAGAAAAAGGGTTTGAGGATTACTATGTCACAAGTGATATATATCTTTAAAAGAAAGAGTTGGACTGAATATGATAAAATATTAATGTTTACTAATTTGGCAGATGGCAATACAAAGGTCTACTACAATTCATTTCTGGGTTTTTCTATATGTTTTAATATTTAATAATATTTAATATTTTGTAGTTTTCTTTAGTAAAAAAATAATGACAATTTTGTAAGAGAAAGCAGGTCTTTATTAATGATGTCATGAAAAATAATTTTGATAAAGCCATAATATTTGTGTGGTTCAATGTAGATCAGAAATTATTTCCTATTAGTTTGACTTTTTCATAAAAACCTAATAAAATACTGCACCATCACGATGAAGAAAAAAAAATAAGCATATCCTGTTTAGAGTTAGAACAAGAAACTGCCTATGTGAAGAGTAATCAGAAAAAAAATAGTATATCTGTTTCATTGATTTTTCAAGGAATGTTGTATATTTACAGATTGAAAATCTTGGGTCAAATAGTATACAAGTTAATGGATTAGAGTTATATAAAGCACAATTCATAAGCTTATTTATATTTTGTTACACCAGTCCCGTGTTGTATTGGAAAAATGAAGTGCTTGTGTGTGAATCTTACATTACTATTGACCTTAGGTAGCTCCTTGAGAGACAGAGGTCTTTCATCCTCATCTTGTATTACTCATTAGATACTAAAGAAAGTATTACTCCATCTCTTTACCACACAAGCTATAAAATTTAAACCACAAGTTATGCAATACATAACCTTCTCTTTTAATAGTGAATACATTCATATGTATATGTTCTCTTCTAAGTTCATGTGTTCTACATCTCGTAAGTCAACTTGACCTCCAGCTTGCTATGCCAATGTAAATATTCCTTCTGACAATTGCTGTTAGCGTCATATGGTGACTGGAAATTGTCCTCACTCTCACATTCACCAAGCATTAGGTGTAGAAATCATATGTTTTTCTGGTCCTGTTTGAACGGATTGAACTGTGTTTCTTGATAGAGATGTTTCAATTACTTTTCCTGTGTGACGACTACTCAAAATTTAAATTCACTTATCTATCAGGATGCATCGAACAGAGATTTGAAACATGTTCATGAAATACTCTGAGCAGTTACACATAAGAAACTACCAAACTGCTCTAATGTGTCTTCTCACAGCCCTTTCAGGAATATTTCATTCATAACAGCAAAGTCGTCTTCTTTTGCAACATACAAAAGCTTCCAGATACATATCTCTGTACAAAAATGTGTCACAGGCAATGTTTACAACACAGAAAGAGTCAATAACTATATTACTTGGCATCCTGTTGTGGCTCCCTATACAAACAATACAATCAAAGCACACTGTCTTTTCTTTTTTTTTCTTTAAAAAATTTTTTTAACATCTTTATTGGAGTATAATTGCTTTACAATGGTGTGTTAGTTTCTGCTGTATAACAAAGTGAATCAGCTATACGTATACATATATCCCCATATCCCCTCCCTCTTGCGTCTCCCTCCCGCCCTCCCTATCCCACCCCTCTAGGTGGTCACAAAGCACGGAGGTGATATCCCTGTGCGATGCAGCTGCTTCCCACTAGCTATCTAGTTTACATTTGGTAGTGTATATATGAGAGCATTTCAAATTGTAGAAAATAATGAATGTAATTGCATTATTCAATTATTTGTAAATGTTCACTTATCTATGTAATGTTTTCATTACAGACCTGCAGGAGGAGGTAACAGGGAGAGCGACTAATCTGACTGATAAGAAGAGTTGGAGGTTAACATTCAGGGTATTGTTTCACATTCAGGTGGGTGACTCTACGTGGTCTAGGCTTATACGTATTGCTTTCTTTTGGATCTTCTTTGATCAGTAACATGAAGTTGTTCCCCTTCTCTAGGCAAAGGCTGTTTCTACTGTCTAAACATCTTGCAATTTTTCTATCTTTGACTAGATGGCCAAGTCATTTTGACCCTGATGAGTTCGTTTGCTAATCTGTGATTGAGGAATAGTATCTCCACCCTGTTTTGTCAGAGCTTAAAATTTCACTAGTGTATATTTTCTGAGACATTCATGAATATATTAGTTTAGAAGAAGAAAAACAGTTGGTATGAAATGGAACAATCAGAAAATGAGAGTTCATGATAATTACAATATCATTGCTAAAATAATTCTTTTTAAAGATGAAGTCCAAGAAGTCGAGAATATTTTCAAAACAAAGAACAACTTAAAACATGTTAGAAAACATTACATAAACGTTTTAAAAATATGGAAGATCAGAGAGTTCTAGCATCCATTTAACAATTCAGAAAAGGCAAAGAAAATAGAAAAAAAAATTTTTAGAAATTTCGAAAGCCAAAAGTGATGATGATTTCCTGAAGCTGCAAAAATGTGTCTGACTGTTGACTTTAGAGAAATATGAGTGGGAAAAAAATGCAGAAAGAAAAGTTTTCTCTGAAATCATCGGAACAGCAATTTTACTGAAAGTAAGGTTAAATTCCAAAGATATGGAGAGATGATGGATGGATAGATAGGTAGATAGAGAGAAAAAGTTTTCTGCTCACCAGGAATCTGATTGATATCAGGATTATCCAGTATAAAACTGCATGCTAAAATAGAGATAATAAAGATGGGTTTCTAATATTCTAAAAATTAAACTTAAAACTACTTTTCAAACTAGCCGTCAAGTATAAAAGGTTTAACAAAAATATATTATAAAGACTCTGTGTAACCTATATGAAGCCCATATACATGTACACATACATTTATTTAATCTATGATACAACCAAAAATAATCAAAGAAAAGAAGTTGAGTCAGCTTCAAAAAAGACAATGAACTGATTTACGGGTGAAATGAGACAATCTAGTAGAGTAGATGCATAGGAGGATATCCACAAAAATTCCTATAAAAACTGTGTTCACAAGTAACATGATAGGATGCTAGATCTAAGAGATGGATGGGAGAAGTTCACATTTCTTTTGTTAAAAGTTATTATTTTTATGTTTATTTTTTTAAGTCTATTGGAGTATAATTGCTTTACAGTGGTGTGTTAGTTTCTGCTTTATAACAAAGTGAATCAGCTATACATATACATATATCCCCATGTCTCCTCCCTCTTGTGTCTCATTTCCACCCTCCCTATCCCACTGAGCAGAGGTAGTTTATCTAAAGGCAGCTCCCTTCTCACCACTGCAAACTTCAAATTTTATGCTCTGCTCAGCCAGATGGCTGTTGAGACTTGGGGGCAATGGTTGCAGTTGCAGCTTTTAATCTGCTGAGGAAATCGTAGGAGAGGGATGCTGGACCCTGTTCTCTGTGAGCTGACAGTCTCCTGTTTAGCAGCATCAGAGCACAGTCCCAAGGACAGAGGGAAGTGTAGCCCAGGACTTGGGGATTCTTTTGACCCAAAGAGGCAATATTCTATCTGTCCTAGACTGTAGACCTGCCATGTCTGTCTGAATTCTCAAATTTCTCTAGTGAATCAAACAGATATGTAGCATCATCTCTGTCCTTTAGATACTGAACAGGCAGGAAGGGTTTACAGCAAAGGAGCTTACGACAGGACATGACAGCCCCCAAATCATCCTCTTGTCTTTTCATCACTACAGAATGCCTGATATTAAAAACTGTCCAACGATCAGACATACTACCTGAACCATCAGACCAAATGACCTAACAGAGGACCTGTATCAATACCTGAACATAAAGGAAACAAGAATGAGAGGATCCCATTGATTTCAAAAAGAAACTAAATAACTTATTTGTGAACTTAAAATATGATTTTGTAGTAAAAAATATCATTTGATGAATAGGTATCAAAATTAATGGTTTGAAAGGTCAAGTACAGGTTAAAAATAGGAAAAACTAAAAATAAAAAATACACAATCTCCATGATAGATATAGAACTACTCAGGTTATCTCATAATGAGTGACTACTGGTAGTTCTGTCTTTCAAGAAATCTTTCAATTTTATCTAAGTTATTACATATGTAGATATAAAGTTGTTTATAATATTTTCTTATTTTATTATCTGTAGAATCTGACATTACCTCTTTCATTCTTAATACTGGTAATTTGTGTAATCTTTTTTTCTGACTGGTCTGGCTAGAAGTTTATCAATTTTATTTGATCTCAAAGAACCAACTTTTGATTTCATTATAATTTTCTCTATAATTTTTCTGTTTTCTATTCATCGATTTTGCTCTGATCCTTATTGTTTTTCCAATTTATTTGGGTTTAATTTTCTCTTTCTTTTCTAGTTTATTAAGGTCAAAGTTGGGGTCAAATAATTAAGGAATTTCTTCTTTTTTAATATCAAAATTTGGCATATTGTGCTTTTTTCCTTCAACTTAAAATGATTTCTAATTTTTATTTTGATTTCTTCATTAAAACATCAAATTTCCTATTGATCACATGATGAAATTTCCATCTCAAACATTTTATTTTTCATCTCTAGAAGTTTGATTTCTATCACTATAAAATTTTCTTTATTAATTCTAACATCTGTGATCATTCTAGATTGACTTTGATTTATTGCTTTATATTTGAATTATGGTGTTTATTATTGTGTTATTTTATATTCTAGTAAATTTAAACTAGGTGCCAGTCATTATGATTGCTGTTAGTGTCATATGTAAAAATTCTTTGCATAACTCAAGGTCATAATCACTTTCTCGTATTTTTTTTTTAGAGTATTTATAGAATTAGATTTTGTAGTTAGGTCTATGATTGATTAGGATTTAGATTGTGCATATGGTGCAAGGTATGGATTAAAGTTCTTTTTATTCTTCTTTTGAATGTTTGATTGTTCCACTTTCATTTCTTGGATAGACTATTCTTTCTGTACTAAATATCTTTGTAACTTTGCAATACATGTTTAATAAACATTTTAACATCCTTGTCTGCTAATTCTAAAATCTGAGTCAATTCTTGAATGGTTTCAATTGATTTATTATCCTCCTCAGTATAAGTAGTTTTTTTTTGTTTTTTTTTGCTTACCTTATAATTTTAATTGGATGTCAGATAGTGTGAGTTTTATCTTGGTGAGTTCTACATATTTTTGGTTTCCACAAATATGATTGAGCTGTTTTCTGGGATGCAGTTAAGTTACTTCAAAATAGCTTGATCTTTTCAGGTCTTTTCTTTTTGTAAGATTTAGGCAGATTTGGAGCACTGCCCATTTTGGGCCTAATTATTCCACACTACTGAGGCAAGGGCCTTATGTATAGTTCATACTATGACCTATAATGCTTGAGGTTCTCCAGTCTGACTGGTGGGAATAGGTATTATTTTCAACCCTGTGTGAGTGAGTGTCAGACAATATTTCCAATAATCTTTTTGGGTGAGTCTTCCCTCAGTAGTGGGTAGTTACTATACATGTAGGGGCCATTCAATATTCAGCTGAAAACTTGAGGGGAATCCTCTGTATATCTCTGGAGTCCTCTCTCTGTGCATTTTTGTTCTCTAGGTAATTTGACCTGCAAACTCTAGTTACATTTGCCCCCTTCATTTCTCAGCTCCATCTACTCAAATCAGGTAGTCCAGCATTCTGCTCTGTGTCCCCATCCTATATCCCATCCTGGAAACTCCCTGAAGGCTTTAGCCTAGGAAATCATAGATATATCTTTAGTCTGGGGAATATATAGACTGTGTCCCTTTCTCAGGCATCGGTCTACCTCACTGACTTGTTTCCACTGTTGTAAAAATCTTTATTCCATATAATTTGTTTACTTTTTTTAATGGCTTTGGTGGGAAGGTAAATCTTGTCTCCGAAACTCTATTTTGATGAGCAAGCAAAAGACATGTTTTGTTTTTTTTTTTGCGGTACGCGGGCCTCTCACTGTTGTGGCCTCTCCCGTTGCAGAGCACAGGCTCCAAACGCGCAGGCTCAGCGGCCATGGCTCGTGGGCGCAACCGCTCCGCGGCATGTGGGATCCTCCCGGACCGGGGCACGAACGCGTGTCCCCTGCATCGGCAGGCGGACTGTCAACCACTGTGCCACCAAGGGAAGCCCAAGACATGATATTTTTCATAATAATACAATTCAATACAGGGATGAATGGGAATTGTTGAAAAGGAAACAATAAAAAAGATAATTACATTGATAATTTTTGTTTCACAGCAAAAACAAACCTAGCAGGGAATGTGGTTTTATGGAAATTTGCTTGTTTGTTCTTTAATTTATAACAGAGTTTCTTGGACTTAATCTGTCATCCTCTTATCTGTTTTATATTTTCGACAAATATTCATGTCAACACAATGGATATAGTTTATATGATCTTGAACGTGAGCTTCACTGTACTATAAGTTATTCTTTAAAGGGCACTTAAAATTTTCTTGTTGCAATTTTACTATGTGTGTGACTATTCCCTGCTAAAGTTCAACTATAATATCTTACTCATTTCTTTGTTTCCAACATTATTTCTCCATAAATACGTTTATGCCGCCAACATTCCTAATTTTACTCCACATGTATGTTATCGAACATATGAAAATGATAAAAATGTGAAAACTGCTTAAAATATATTATATTAATATAAAATATAATATAATTATTTCCCATTAATCAAAATATGTGCACTGGTAAACCAGCAGTAAATAAAAGTGTTCAAGTTCTAGTGATTCTAGGAACCTGAAACTGAGCTAAATCCATATTATAATATTAAAATTCATAATTCAAAGGGTTACTAGAAGCAAGGGTAGACAAAAAGTACAATAAGATTTCCAAAAGAAAACTAGTCTGTGGGAGAAATTAAGTATGTTTTTGTTTAAAACACCAAAAATACATTTTAAAGCCTCTAAAATTTATTTAAGATAACAAAGCATGTATTAATATCTCCTATTCATGGTCAGAAATTTAACTAGAGCAGAAAATAATGATAGAGAAATGTTTTGAAAAAGTTAAAATGATTCATATGACCTCTTGTGAATTGCACGTAATGATAACAATAGGTACCTGACCTGGACTGCGGTTAGTTCTGCTTAAATTCTGTTAGACTGTCTTTCTGAAAGAATTAGTTTCTGCATGTTGTTCAGATAATAGGTAGATTCAAGTGGAGAAACACATGGGATGTGCAGTGAAGATATTTTACACCTCAGATATTCAGATGCATGATGATGGACCTCTGGTCACACTGTAGAATAAACTATTTATTACATGTACTGTCTAAATTATTATGACAGCATGGGCAAAGATTTAGAAATGCAGTACGGTACAGCAGCCTGCTTTCTACAGTGAAGGCAAAAGCATGTGGAGGAAGAAAATTTCCTTAAACAATTTATGGTAAATTTTCATTCAATGCATTACCAGAAAAATGCATATCAATTTTCAGGATAGATTTATCAGCTTTTTAGAGATCACAAAAATCTCTAAAATATATGAATGTTTTTATATAGTAATTTCGGTCCCTCGCTGAAATTCTTCCCACACATCCTTCCCAGCCTTCTTAGTTCATTTTTTTCTCTTATTTTCCTTATTGTGAAATTCCAGGAATGAAAAAAATGTTATAACCTGGAATCCCTGTAGCTTTCTCAAGCATCATGTTCTATAGTTCATTTTTAACATTTGGCCCTTAAATTTCCAATATATTTTTGTAGATATACGAAACCTTTGAAAGAGCAAATCATGCTTCATGAAACCAAGGAAGTGACTTTAATGGGTTAACAACATATTACTAAAGCCAAATTATCAAGAGCACTTTATACTAAATTAGAACAACTGAAAATTATCCTGAACACCCTGCAGGATCAAAACACAAGCATAAAAACAGATCTGTGACTAAAAAAGTATATTTTAATATGATATTAAATAGAGATTAGCAGGTATTTCTTACAGCAACAGGAGAGGTGGACTGAAAGGGTGGAGAGTCTGCAGGTAGGGAGAATACCTACGTAATAAGTAATATTACGAATACTGCGTAATATTACTTATATAACGAAGCTGAAAAAAAAAGTCAAATTCATAGAAACAGAGACTAGAAGGGTGGTAGCCAGGGGTTGGGAGGTTGGGGAAACAGGGAGAAGCTGGTGAAGAGGTAAAAACATTCACTTATAAGATAAATAATGTTTGAAAGTCTAATATATAACTTGGTGACTATAGTTGATAATACTGTATTATGTAATTTGACATTAGCTGAGAGAGAAAAACTTGTGTTCTCACACACACAAAAAAGCTATATATGTGAGGAGTGGACGTGTTAATTAAATCAGTGATGAGAATCCTTTCACAACGTATACGTATATCAAAGCATCATGCTGTACACCTTAAATATATTATAATTTTATTTGTTAATTATGCTTAATAAAACTGAAAAAATAAAAGCATTTAAGTTAAAGCACAGTTATTTGACTTCAAAACTCTTGCATTGTCTTTTTTTTCCCAGCTTTATTGAGGTATAATTGACAAATCAAAAATGGTATATATTTAAGGTGTACAATGTGATGATTTATAACAGTATACATATTTTAATGAAAGGATTACCGCAATCAAGTTAATTACCACATCTATCACCTCACATAGTTACTTTTTTTTGTACCCTTGCAATGTATATCTGTGAGTTTGGGAGGGAAGTACTATGCATTTACATAGAAAATTATGCAAAATGACTACATGTAATCTTCTGAGTTGTTGCAGTTCAAATGTCAGTAAAGATTTCTGTTTTGATTCTACTTAAAGAAGTCACTTTATCAAAAACCCCAAAAGTTAATCTAGGCTTAGACACATTCATTGTAACATCAGAAAATCAACATTAAAAAGAAAATATTAAAAAACTGCCAGTCAGAAAATAAATGTTTCCTCCAAAGTACCAACATTTAAACTAACAGCACTTTTTGCCTTACCTAAAAAGTCATTGTTTTATTAGTTGGGATAAACTAATATCACCAAATAACTCCCAAGTCTCAGTAACCTAACAAAATCAACTTCTGTTTTTTGCCCATAATAAATTTCAACGCAGTTTCAGCATACAGCTTTCCTTAGAATCAGAGACCCCGTCTCCCTCCACGTTGGTACCCCTGAGACCATGGAGGTTGCCCATGGGAACCTCTGTGTCTAGACAGTGGATGAGGTAAGGGACAGCGTGGAGTCCCCACACCCACCCTTTACTGTCTCACTTTTATCCACATTGTATTCACAAACACCAGCCACTGTGCATCTCCTAAGTGAGAGGCTGAGCTAAGCCTAGCTGTGTTCCCAGGGAGAAGGGGAGAATCCATGCACTTTATGAGAACTGGCAGTCTCTCTACATTATTAGAAGCAAGCAAGGAAAAATCAGTCCATCAAACAAGAGTGAGAGTGAAAATATGTAACTATTCACCTGAAAACAAAATAAACACTAGGAGAGAATAGCATCCCCAGGCAGTTATTGAAAGAACTACTAAAGAATCTATGACAAAAAGAAAGATATGTTCTAATGTTTCAATATACATTATCATAGTGTGAAGTATAAAGTAACATATATACACCTATATACATATATATGCTAGTTTTTCTTTTAGATTATGTGTTATGTTTTGTAATTTTATATTTTACTGAGAGATGGTTCTTGTTTTTTTCCTTTTACTGACGAGTGTTCCATTACACATATGAATAATAGCAACTTTCTTATTGTCGCTGTTGTTGTTTTGTTTTGGATTTTTAGTTTTAGTTGTGTATTACTAATATTGGTAATATATATTACTAATCAGAGGCTATATCCTATTTGATGAAACTACCTAAAGCCTTACCCAAGTTGATTTTACAGCTTGCAGGATTCTGTTATGTTACCTATACCCAAAGTCATGATGCAATCTTTTTTCTACGCTAATATTTCTGTGATAGTAGGTCATGATTTTCCCCAGATCTCCTCCTGAAAATTGATACAAATACAGAATTTTATCAGGTGAGTCGCTGATTTTTCTAACAAGGGCCTTTCTTCACTCTAGCATGGGCCCTAAAGTCCTTATGCAAATGAAAATACTTCTTGAATTTATGTGTCTCTAAAATGCTTCTGTCAATGGCAGGGAAGACATATCTCTGCCATCCAAAGATCTTATTTCTGCTTATTTAGTTTGAAATCTTGGGGAAGCTAATTTAGTTTACTAAGATGAATGATTCAGTCCCCCCTAAAACTTATGTTAATAGGTATATGATTGATATCCCAGGCTTTATGATTCACCGTTTCCCATATATGTGATGCCTGAACAAAATACACACTGCTAACATGAGCAGAGCTAGGCACCTGAGAGATCCCTGTAGTCTGTAGCAGAGATGACTGTAATACTCCATCAAAAAGTTCAGAATTCGGGCTTCCCTGGTGGCACAGTGGTTGGGAGTCCGCCTGCCGATGCAGGGGACGCGGGTTCGTGCCCCAGTCCGGGAGGATCCCACATGCCGCGGAACGGCTGGGCCCATGGGCCATGGCCGCTGGGCCTGCACGTCTGGAGCCTGTGCTCCGCAGCGGAAGAGGCCACAGCAGTGAGAGGCCTGCTTACCGCAAAATAAAATAAAATAAAATAAAATAAAAAAAGTTCAGAATTCCCAAGAAGTTTCCTTTCATCTATTATTAGAATTTTTCTGCCCAGTATACCATATATTGCATATGAAGCCCATTTAGTTGACAATTTATTGGGCAATAATCTAAAAATTATTTGTTTACCATATTTCATCAACTCCATGTTACCACTCACTGTAATTTGTGTTAATATGTCATATACAAGATCGGATTATAATTATAATTCTAAGCTGTTGATTGTGAGACATTTCTTGATTACTGACATGCAAATTTGTGAAAAATATGTATGTTAATTAACATCAATATAAAATTTTTTGAGCCACCAGTCAGACAGGCGCGCTGTTCTTCAATGAAATAATGGAAAGAATTGATTTTGCGACAGATTTTTCATCATTAATTTATTGTGAATATTATATGAAATCTAAAGCTATAAGTTCAGCTGCATACTGTCATGTATCATACAGCTGGGGCTCAGGGGACCAGATTTCCAGCTGGACCTGTTGATTGGCTCTTTGGGCAATACTGTAACAATAAATACCCAGACTTCAGAGAGTTCAACTGGGCATGTAGGTTTTTTTTTTTTTATTTTTTGGCCACACCATGCAGCTTACGGAGTTTTTATTTCCCGGACCAGGGATCGAACCTGGGCCCTCAGCAGTGACAGCACGGAGTCCTAACCGCTGGACCGTCGGGGAATTCCCTGTAGGTTCATTAGCTGTGCCTCCACAATTAACTGGTCTGTAATCTCATATAGTAAATGTCCACTGCTGGCAAAAATGGATTATCAACATTTTTTTAGGAACTTCAAGTACACATTCAAAGAAAGCTAAGGAGAAGTTAACAGTACGATGTGCTTCCACTTTGATGGATGGTCCTTAGTGTAAGATACTACCTCCAAAGTGCCATGTGATTCTCTTTAAATAAAAGTTTATAAATTTGCCTGGTTTATTTGTCTTGTGCATTCAGTCACATGTAACAATAGAGTTACTCAGGGAAATCTTGGGACAATAGAGTTCCAAGGGACAGTAAAATATTTATTTACGGGCCACTGAGAAATAGCATATTTCAGTGCTATTTTTAGGGTTGGTAAGCAATCAAGTCAATATGTAATTGCTTTTAAACCCTTATGTCTGGAAGTAGAAAAACTCCAGAGTAGGGATCAGTCCATGATGAGGTGTTACCAATAAAAGTGTATTTGGGTGTAAAGTAAACATTTTTTCTGCAGAAAATGACTTCAAGTTAAAAAAGGAAATTCAAATTATTTAATTTGAATTAAACTATATAAATAAAAAATACACAAAATGTAGAATAAATCTCAAGACATTACAGTTCTGTGTAAGGGGATACCAACAAACTTTCAAACCTTAGTCAGTCTCCTGAAACATTCTCCCAGGCCCATCTGTGCACTTCCTTGTTAAATCCAGTTTTAGCAAGAACACTGCTGTCAGTTTAACCACAGCCCTCCTTACCCTGGATGTTTCCTCCTAGTAATTTTCCAACCACTTACCCCACCCTGCTCCTTGGCTATAAACTCTCACTTGCCTAGGCTCTATTTGGAATTGAACCCAGTCTTTCTCCTGCACTGTAAAACCCCACTGCACTGGTCCCTACATCTATCGCGATGGTCCTGAATAAAATCTGCCTTACCATCTTTAATAAGTAGCACTGAATTTTTTTTCTACAATACCTGCTGAGTTCTTATAGAGATATAGAAAAAAATACATATAAATGCTATCAAAAATGTAATACCTGGGATAACGAAAAGAAAAGCAAACAGTTGTTTGTCCTCATTGGCACACTTGATTTAAGTCACCGTACTCCCTCTGAGGCTCTGTGAAAGCCATGGGTATAAACCTTTGGTTGGATCATGTTCAGGTAAGAGATGCTCAGTGAAAGACACACAGAATCCCAGTTTAGAGATGTTAAAGATTCATAAACAATAATACCCTGGAGTTCTTATACCTGAAATGCGCTTGTTAGCATCTAGTAGCCAGAATCGCTCGCTCTATCTTTCTTAAATCTTAAACTAAAAATCAAAGCCCTAGACCTTTCAGAAGAACTGTACACTGAGCCAAGCCTCAACCCCATGTGCACAGCCTTCTCATCACAGCTTTCAGTGTGGTAAGTCACAGGATTCTGTTCCAGATTCATCCCTGCACACATAGACTCTTTGAGAAATAGGAGACCGAATTCTAGTTTCAGTGTAGACATGAACACACAGTATAATATGGGAGCATGGGGCATGTTTCAGCCACAGCTTCACAGATGGGCATGAATTACTTAAGTAAAAACTGTCAGAAGCCACAGTTCAGATGCCTCTTCAGTAGGAACAGTCACGGTGATTCTTTGCTTGTTCTCTATACCTATTACTGTTATAAATGTGATTGGCAAGACTTCAATCAGATATTCAGGCTGTACTGCTGGCAGATGAACACCATAAAATGCATGCACAGGCCTACTGCACATACAGGTTGATGGCACAGATAAACCAAGTGGTACAGAAAATAGGAATTTGTAAAGTCAGTTGGAGAGAAATTGGTAGCGGCAGTTTTTGCATCCTGCCCCAGAAGGTCAGACTGAACAAGAATAAACATTTGTAAACTGAGCAAAAGTGAAGGAGTAGGTGAGGACCTTGGGAGAATGACTAACATATTTGAATGCCATTTGGGAATCAAAGCCACAGAAATGCTCTTCGGGGCCATATTTGTCCATGGCCTCCACTCCAAAGTTCAAAAGCAGTTTTCAATCACTTTACTGAGCAGAGCTGAGATGCAGAGATTCTGCACAGACTGAGATGAATGACTGATCACCGTGGAGGCTGTTGGTCAAAAAAATGGAGAAGAGACAGAGTCAAAATTGATGGCCCTCAATGTGGCATTCCTAAATTATAAAGAAAAAGAATGTGGGACCAGCAGGATCAAGGAAGGAGTGTCAGATACGAGAAAGTCAATAAAACTGAAAAAATGCTTCATGAGACCTTGTTCTTCCTGGTGTCTAATACTGCAGTAGCCAGTAAAGACACCAGAAAACCCATTGTTTTAATTGATTTTATCAAGCACTCTCAAAAGATCTTCTGGAAATAAAAACTGTCAAGTTTAAATACTTTGACAATAGTGTGTGAATCAGAATCCATCTTATAACTCACTTCCACTTGTATTTCTAGAACTCAGAGCTCCTTGTTCCAGTGAGAAAATATGTATCAGCAAATGGACACTAGGCCAACTATGTTGTGAAAAATAATATTTGTTTTCAGGTCCACTCTACCTCCCTGAAATTGTCCAGGCTCTTTGTAGAAAGGGAACATACCTCTATACAAAGCAATATAGACACTCATTTCAATGTAAAGTTTGTAAAGGAATCACAAATATCTTCTGGATTCAACCCTGTTCATTCCTTCTACCATTACAGAGTACAGATACAGTACGAATAAGAAATTAAATTATAAAATATATGTTAGGTAAAAATGTGCCATTCTGTAACCTGAGGCAGTCTCCTTTGCCCTAATGAGTATGAGGGCAAACTCCCAAAAGGAAATACTCATCTGAGCTGTACAGAATCATGAGCAGGATAACACAGCAGATTATCCTTATCAATTCTCATTCTAGATAATATCCTAAGTTATCTCTCTCATAACTATGTTGCAAATTCTTGTGTAACTTGTGCATAATGTAAAATCTTATCATTCATATAGTCTGAAAAATATTTCCAGACCTCTAACTAACCTTGACTATTAGCTACGTCTTGCCAGGTGGGCCGAGTTTACACATGTCAAGGAGATGGTGGGTTATGGAATTAAACAAAACTGAACTAAAAAGATTCTTCTAGTAAGTAGTGACTTTCTGTTCAACTATATTTTTTGAGACTCTGAGCTCCAGATTGGCAGGCTCATTCTTTCCTGATGAAATCAGAATTTGCTGAATTATTTCTCTGTGCTGTATCAGCTGCCCTTATAAACATATTTGTTTAACAGCTTCTTGCTGCTTATAATTTTCCCCCAAAGCTCTATTTTCCTAGGTACAGATACCTCTAGTCAAGTAATGTGCTGACTGGCACCAAATACTGTGGGTGGCCAGACTGAGATTGCCAAAAACCAATGTTTTACATATATCATAGCGCAGAGATTGTAAGTACCAAGAATGTTAGCTTGCCCAGCCTGCCTTAAGCAGTTTCATTTTGCCTTATCATCTACCAACTTAATGAGTTCCCTAAAATCTTACTGGGTACAAATTTACTAAATTAGGCCATCTACCCTTCTGAAGATGTCCACTCACTGAGAAAAGTGTACACTGCCTTGTATTCACATATTGAATTTTCTATGTGAACTTGATCAGAACATACAGAAATCCCTGCTAGAAAAATAATCAAGCAAATAAATCAGATCCAATTGTAAATCTTCCAGGAATGTTTCTCAGCTTGACCTGGACCATTTCCAATTTAAAATACAAATAAAATTTTTGCATTTTTGCTGACAAACTAGCCCTTATCAAAAAAAAGACAGTTTTTCACCCTTATTCTCACCAGTCTATCTCTTTGGGACTAAGGTCATTTTTTTTTGCTGGATAGTCTAGTTTTTGAACAAACCAAGATCCCATGAAATAGCAGAAGATTACCAATGATAAGAAGAAAGTCCTGGTTAGTGCATAATCTTTGTGTGCATAAAATCACTTGCCAAGGGATAAAGTTGTGGGAACGTGACCCAATCATATTGACAAAATGATTGTGTTTTTGAACAACTTTCTTTCAAATGACATTTCCTACAACTTATGCCACTGAGACTTACTATTTCTCAAATAATAACTACTTCTAATATACCTTCAACATAGATATTAAGCTATTTATAATCACATTAAGTGTCGAATTGCATCCAGAAAGGTTATTCCTGTCTAAATTTCCTTTTAATGTGAAGAACCAATATGACATGATTTTGCTTACCTAACTCTATTACTCAGTTTTTGTTAAAATAACATTGCATTGAAAAGCAGCCTAAAAGTGTTCTCTCTTTTTCATTTGTCTGTGGATTGGGTAGAGAAGCTCTGTTTCAGGCCCACAGTCAGTTGGCTTTGGCTTCAGGTTCTGAGTTCCATTCAGATATGCTCCATACTTCTTTACATTATCTTTAGATCAGCAGCTAGTTAGCGTACACCCTTCTCATGGTGGGTCACCGAAGTTCAAGAGAATAGGCAGAAACAAGCGGAGCCTCTTGAAATCTTGACTCTGAACTAGTATGACTATAGTTTCTTTACCAAGTCCGCTGATCAAACAAAACCCATTGCTGAGCCAAACATCCATGCATGGGGAAATATACCGTGCACAAATCTTACCTTGCATGGTACCATGCTAGGAGGGAATAAGTAAAGAACTATAATCTGATCTGCCATAGCAAATGTAAATACTGGAAACTAGGCTTATGAAGCCTCCCTTGAACTTGCAAAGGACTCTGTACTGTGGAAAATATAGCAGAAGAAAATATCTAGTGTGGCTTCATGTGAAATCTAGGGATATGCTCTAATAGAAAAAAGAGAGGAATAACAGTCATGGTAATTAAAACGCAAACTCCCATGAGGCAAAGAGAATCATGATTCAGAATCAAGAATAAGTGAATTGAAAAAATCGACTTCACCTAAAGAACGTTTGAAGAGTAGAATCATTTCATTGCAGATTGCATGGGGAGGCTTCAACATGTTATTCATTGGAAGGAACGATCACAAAAGTTGAAAAGAAGCATGTATTATAATCAACCAAAGGAGCATTTGTTATAATCAATTCCTTGTTTCTTCATATATAAACACAAACATATTCAAAGCAATATAAACAAAATCAGTCTGCTAGAACATGTGTGAGTGTGATACGAGTCAGTTGCCAAGACTGAAACCCATGGACCCAGTAGGTAATAGAATCTCAAGTTATTGTATTTGAGAAGGAAAGGATATTTCACAGAAATGAATACTGTGATTAATGACATCTTGTGACTTTCCTTTGGGGAAGCATTGGAATTTGTTTTTCATTTATTTGCTTGTTTTTTATTAAATGGTTAGTTGTTTTATATTAGGTGAAGTTATGATATTACTCTACTTCAGAAGTTTAAATATGGCATGCTTTTGTTAATCAGTATTAACTAGTTAAAGGGTAGGTGAGAGCACATAATAATTATTGGTTTTTTCAACTCCAACTCAACCCCCTTCTCTCTGGCAGTCTAGCTCAAGGTTTGTGTTAGGCATGTCTAAATATATTTTTTCATAAGCAAACTAGAAAGCTTTTTGTTACGTGAAGCCCAATTGATGCATGTAGCAAATCATTCTGATAGATTTTCTGATATTGAGTTGTTCTTTCCTTCTATAATGTACTTTACTTGCTTATGATGACTTAATTTGTAAATACACATATATATTCACTGATCTACTATTTTCTTAAGGATATCATGTTAAAACTTAAGGTTAAAACAGCTATATATTTTATTCTCCTACACTGTTGTCATTCTTTCTTGAAATCAGTGTATCAGTCAGGGTTCTCCAGAGAAAGAGACCAATAGGATGTATATGTATATATAAAAGGAGATTTATTATGAGGAATTGGCTCACACAATTATGGAGGCTGAGAAGCCCCATGGTCTTCATTTGCAAGCTGAAGACCCAGGATAGCAGATGGAATAATTCAGTCTGAATCTAAAGGCCTGGGGATCAGGGGAGCTGATGGTATAGATTTTATGCAGATCTGAATCCCTGACAACCAGTAACATGAAGAGAAGAAAATGGATGTCCTAGCCCAAGCAATCATGGTAAATTCTTCCTTTCTCAGACATTTTATTCTATTTAGGCCCTCAATGGATTGGATGATGCCCACCCATACAGAAGAGGGCAAACTGCTTCACTGAATCCACTCATTCAAATGCTAATTTCATCTGAAAATATCTTCACAGACATGCCCAGAAATAATATGTAGCCAAATATCTGGGCACCCCGTCACACAGCGTTGACACACAAAATTAACCATCACAACAGGATTATTTTTTAACACACAAAATGACTTGGGCATCTCACTCCCTTTTTATTATTTTGAAAAAAAAATCAAAAAACAAAAAACCTTTCCTAAAAGAGAGTATCTTGGTTTCTTGACATATTTTCATTACTTCCCCATAAAGCTATCTGTCATACACACACACACACACACACACACACACACAGTATATTTAATATGGTTTAGTTAACAGTACTTCCATTTTAATGTTTATATGTTTATTAAGATTTTTCATTGATATCCAACAATTCTGAATTTTCCAAAAATCTATGACTTTCATTTAAATTTCCTAATTTATTAGTAAATAGTGGTTCATGATGGTCATTTCTACATACCTGTTTTATATATTATTACTAATCTTTCATTTTATATATTCAGACTTTTCTCCCTTTTTCTCATCAGTTTTTTCCTTTCTTTATTTATCTAAATAGATAAAATCAGTCATCACATTTATCATGTTCTAAATTCCTGTATATGTGAGTCTTTTTATTGTTTATTCTTTTTGCTGCCTATTTTTGATTTGATATTACATTGTTTTAATTATTAAAGTTTTAGAGTAGTTTTTACCTGATGGTCTAGACTCAAATGCTCTGGCTAGAATGTTCCGAGTTAAAACTCTTCATTAATATTTATTTTTAAATTTCAGAAACTTCTTGTATAATTCCAGAGGAAAAAACTCAGATGGTACTTTTATTCAAATTGCTTTAAATTTATATGTTAACTTGGAAATATTTTTATTATGTTGAGTTTCTCACTTCAGGAACACAGCATAATTTCTCATTTGTTCACACTTACATTTGAGCCTTTCACAAGTGCTTTGAGATTTCTTATTCTATTTTGGACATTTATTAAAGTAATATTTTGGAGCTCTATGTATTCTGTCTTTTATTAATATATATAAAGTCTATGTCTATATATTCATATCATAGCTTGCTATTTAGGACTTTTCTTATTGCTTACAATAGTTTTTCAGCTGATTATTTTATCTGCCACTCAACAGATACATCCAATTAAATATTAAATACTCATGATGATTATAAGCATGGCTTCTTGTTCCTGATCATACAAAGAACATGTTTACTATATTTCCAATACAGGGAAGATGGTGGATTGGGGATGTTTATGTGTATTTATAACCATAAAAAACTTGTTAAAGAGGCATCCATTCATCCTTTCCTCTATTATTCATTGTTCTCATCATATATGGAGAAATATTTCCCCTTAAAAAAGGAAGTAATTTATTAATATTTTCCCAAGTTTTGTAATATATGTACATTCTTAAATAATTTCACTTAAGTTTGATGTATTACTTTTTGATTATGACATTGGATTCTGTTTGCAAATATTTTCTTAGGAGTTCTGCAACAATATTCATGTGAGTATCTTTGATGTTTCCTTAAAGTCTGTAAGTATGACTTGTTAGAGACTTCTTTTGGTCCAAACCAAAATTTTAGTATTTATGTTATATTTACTTAATTGAAATTACATTTTTTGAAAAAAACTTTTGTATGTTATGAAATAATTCAGTTAGTTTTGAAATATTCTTTTTATTTAAGGTTTTGGAAAATTTTCCCTGTGGAACTGTCTGAGCATGGTATTTTGGGAAATGTTAGAAAACCTTCTCTATTTCATAAAGGGAAATTGATCTATTTAGACTTCTATTTTATCAGAGGATAGTTTGGTAAGTTTTATTTTAAGTAAGGTTTTTATATGCATTAGAATAGAGCTGTGCAAGGTTGAAATTTGTTATTATTTCAAAGTTTCATCTATTTTAATGTTTTTTTTTTCTCCCTTGCTATTTTTTTACTTTGTGTGTCTGTACTTTATTCCTGTGTCTCCAGATTAGATATTGAGAAATGTATTGCTTTCACTGGTTTTTGCCTATGGGCAAATTTTTACATTTACATTTATGGTCTACAGTTTTTCTGTTTTCTAACTCATTAATTATCTTTTTTTAATTTTTGTTTATTTACTTATTTACTTCTTTCTGAAACATTTTCTAGCTTCAGATGAATAATTCATGTATTCTTATAAAAAAGTATTTAAAGCTATTAATATATATGTATATACATAATGACATAAGTGTTTCAAGATGCTCATTTCTGAGCATTGCTTTAGCTCTACCCATAGAGTCTAATATGAGATATTTTCATTATTATTATTTTTTGGAAATCATGCTTCTCAGTTTGTAGTTCCCCAAGGACCTGAGGTTTTTCTCCTTGGTTTTCTGTTTGTTTTATGCAGAGCCTTCAAATTTCAAAATGAAATTAACTGTTGCTTCTAAATTTATGCTTTTTAAAATAATACAGGATAGTTTTGTATGGGGCATTTCTAGTTTGAGGGACTTACTGACAACAACAACTTACAAGGTAACAACTTACTGTTGCCTTGTGTGACATTAGCATTCCATATACCACTTGAGATGATTCTCCTAGCCACATGGGAGTGAGCGGACTAATCTCAGAGTCCAGCCACAGTGCAGACCAGATACCATGGAAAAGAAAGTAGGATGAAGATGCAGAAGTAATGACCTCTGTTATGTCTCCATTTAATTAATCATTTGGGTCCTGCATAATTTGGATAGGTCCTGAAGGATGACTGTAATCTACCTCAAGTTCAACCAAGTAGTAGGAACAACTGAAGCTATAGTATTTAACGTAGAACCTTTGTTAGAACAGATTAATATGGCCTCAGGTCCATGACTTGTGATCACTTGATTGGGCAAATGTATTTTTTTCCCTATTCTAATCAGAAAAGAGAAGCAGAAACAGATTGCACTCATATGGAACAGAAAAAACAAACACAGTTTTGCCTGATAATACTCTAACTCTCCAGCTCTGTCATAATTGTCAGAAGAGGTCATGACCATCAGGGTATCACTTGCAACACTCCATTGATTCATTATATTGAGAGCATCTTTTTGATTGAGCAGGGTGACTAAGAGGTAGCTAGCAATCTGGAGGCCTTGTTAAAAAATATATGCCCCAGAAGCTGGGAATAGCCCCTACAAACATCTAGGGACCATCCACTATGGGAATGTTTTTAGGATTCTAGTGGTCAAGTGAATGCTGGGATATCTCCCCAGCCTTTGGCTTCCCTTTCCACAAAGAAGGAAGTATGATACCACCTTAGGCTTCTTCTGTTATAAAAGTAACACACTTCACACCTAAGAATAGAGCTTCTGCCTGTACCCAAGGTGACAAGAAAACTAACCACCTTTGAGAATGACCTGGATTAGGAAAGGTCTCCACAGTAGGTCCAGGCTACATTGCAAGCAGGCCTGTTGTTTGGGATTTCTATTCTATTAGAATCATCATGTATGGGAGAAGAGGCAATGTGGAGTTTATGGCAATTCTCAGGAGGAGGCTCACAGTACAAACCTTGGGCTCTGAAGCAAGGCCATGATATCTGAAGAGGAGAATCACATGTCAGTTGATTTGTGTTATCAAAAAATGGTGGATTAGAATGCTTTTCCATGAGGCAACAAGAGATGATGTATCTAGATAGTCCATTGCAAGCTGGATTCTCTCAGTTACCCTGAATCATAAAGTCAAGTGGTCCCAGAAGCTGTCCAACATAAGATGGAAATATTCTTAGCAGGACCAGTGGGCATGAATAAGTTAAGCAGGTAGCCAAAACCCTTGAAAATTAAGCCAAAACTTCACATTTGGACTACAGCACTTCACTTAGATTATACCTAGTTTTTATGGAGGGACCTATATGACCAACTAAAATGATAGGGAGGTGCCAAGTTTTTTTTTTTTATTGAATGGATCAGCTCAACATTTGGGTGCAATCCAAAGTGGATGGTGATTTCTTTATAGATACACTAAGCAGTAGCTTTGAAAGACAGAGGGGAAAAAAATAACTTCCCAATTGGCAGAAATCTGAGCTATGCACTTTGTCATCCACTTAGTGTGGAAGGAGAAACAGCCCTAGATTAGAATATGCGTGGACTCGTAGATGGTGGAGAACAGCCTGCTTGGCTGGCTAGAGGCTGAAAAGAAGGCTGAAAGCCGCAGGCTCACCCCGCATCCGTACCCCTCCATCTCCCCGGCCTGAGTGAGCCAGAGCGCCCGAATCAGCCCCTCCTTTAACCCCATCCTGTCTGAGCAAAGAACAGATGCCCTCAGGCGACCTACACAAAGAGGCGGGGCCAAATCCAAACCTGAACCCCGGGAGCTGTGCGAACAAGGAAGAGAAATGGAAATCTCTCCCAGCAGCCTCAGGAGCAGCGGATTAAATCTCCACAACCAATTTGATGTACCCTGCAACTGTGGAATACCTGACTAGACAACAAATCATCCCAAATTGAGGAGGTGGACTTTGGGAGGAACTGTAACCTTGGGGTTTGCTTTCTGCATCTAATTTGTTTCTGGTTTTATGTTTAACTTAGTTTAGCATTTAGAGTTTATTATCACTGGTAGATTTGATTGGGTTGCTCTCTTTTTATTGGGTTGCTCTCTTTTTATTTATTGATTGGGTTGCTCTCTTCCTTTTTTTATATATATACATATATAATTTTTTTTCACTTTTCCTCTTTTTGTGAGTGTGTATGTGTATGCTTCTTTATGTGATTTTGTCTGTATAGCTTTGCTTTTACCATTTGTCCTAGGGTTCTGTCTGTCTGTTTTTTCTTTTACTATAATTTCTAGCGCTTGTTATCATTGGTTGATTTCTTTTTTGGTTTGGTTGCTCTCTTCTTTCTTTATTAGTTTTTAATTTCTTTTAATTTTCAATAATAAATTTTTTTTTATTTTAATAACTTTATTTTATTTTATTTGTTTCTTTCTTTCTATTTTTATCTCCCTTTTCTTCTGAGCCGTGTGGCTGACAGGGTTTTGGTGCTCCGGCTGGGTGTCAGGCCTGTACCTTTCAGGTGGGAGAGCCGACTTCAGGACATTGGTCCACCAGAGACCTCCCAGCTCCATGTAATATCAAACGGCGAAAGCTCTCACAGAGATCTCCATCTCAGTGCTAAGGCCCAGCTCCATTCAACAACCAGCAAGCTACAGGGCTAGATACCCTATGCCAAACGACGAGCAAGACAGGAACACAACCTCACCTATTAGCAGAGAGGCTGCCTAAAATCATAATAAGGTCACAGACACCCCAAAACACACCACCGGACGTGGTCTTGCCCACCAGAAAGATAAGATCCAGCATCATCCACCAGGACACAGGCACCAGTCCCCTCCATCAGGAAGCCTACACAAACCACTGAACCAACCTTACCCACTGGGGACAGACACCAAAAACTACAGGAACTACAAACCTGCAGCCTGTGAAAAGGAGAGCCCAAACACAGTAAGTTAAGGAAAATGAGAAGACAGAGAAACATACAGCAGATGAAGGAGCAACGCAAAAACCCACTAGACCAAACAAATGAAGAGGAAGTAGGCAGTCTACCTGAAAAAGAATTCAGAGTAATGATAGTAAAGATGATGCAAAATCTTGGAAACAGAATGGAGAAAATACAAGAAAAGTTTAACAAGGACCTAGAAGAACTAAAGAGCAAACAAACAATGATGAACACCACAATAAACGAAATTAAAAATTCTCTAGAAGGAATCAATAGCAGAATAACTGAGGCAGAAAAACAGATAAGTGACCTGGAAGATAAAACAGTGGAAATAACTACTGCAGAGCAGAATAAAGAAAAAAGAATGAAAAGAATTGAGACAGGCTTAGACACCTATAGGACAACATGAAACACAACAACATTCGAATTATAGGGGTCCCAGAGAAGAAGAGAAAAAGAAAGGGACTGGGAAAATATTTGAAGAGATTATAGTTGAAAATTTCCCTAATATGGGAAAGGAAATTGTCAAACAAGTCCAGGAACTACAGAGAGTCCCGTATAGGAAAAATGCAAAGAGATACACAACAAGACACATATTAATCAAACTATCAAAAATTAAATACAAAGAAAAAATATTAAAAGCAGCAAGGGAAAAACAACAAATAACACACAAGGAAATCCCCAAAAGGTTAACAGCTGATCTTTCAGCAGAAACTGTGCAAGCCAGAAGGGAGTGGCAGGACATAGTTAAGGTGATGAAAGGGAAAAACTTACAGTGAAGATTACTCTACCAGCAAGGATCTCATTCAGATTTGACAGAGAAATTAAAACATTTAGAGACAAGCAAAACTAAGAGAATTCAGCACCACCAAACCAGCTTTACAACAAATACTAAAGGAACTTCTCTAGGCAAGAAGCACAACAGAAGGAAAAGACCTACAATAACAAACCCAAAACAATTAAGGAAATGGTAATAGGAACATACATATCGAAAACTACCTTAAATGTAAATGGATTAAAGGCTCCAACCAAAAGACATAGACTGGCTGAATGGATACAAAAACAATACCACTATATACGCTGTCTACAACAGACCCACTTCAGATCTAGGGACACATACAGACTGAAAGTGCAGGGATGAAAAAAGATATTCCGTGCAAATGAAAATCAAGAAAAGCTGGTGCAGCAATTCTCATATCAGACAAAATAGACTTTAAAATAAAGACTATTACAAGAGACAAAGAAGGACACTACATAATGATCAAGGGATCAATCCAAAAAGAAGATATAACAATTGTAAATAATTATGCACCCAACATAGGAGCACCTCAATACATAAGGCAAATACTAAGAGCCATAAAAGGGGAATTGACAGTAACACAATCATAGTAGGGGACATTAACACCCCAATTTCACGAATGGACAGATCATCCAAAATGAAAATAAGTGAGGAAACACAAGCTTTAAATGATATATTAAACAAGATGAACTTAACTGATATTTATAGGACATTCTATCCAAAAGCAACAGAATACATTTTCTTCTCAAGTACTCATGGAACATTCTCCAGAACAGATCATATCTTGGGTCACAAATCAAGCCTTGGTAAAGTTAAGAAAATTAAAATCGTATCAAGTATCTTTTCTGACCACAACGCTATGAGACTAGATATCAACTATAGGAAAAAATCTGTAAAAAATACAAACACATGGAAGCTAAACAATACACTACTAAATAACCAAGAGCTCATGGAAGAAATCAAAGAGGAAATCAAAACATACCTAGTAACAAATTACAATGAAAACACGAAGACCCAAAACCTATGGGATGCAGCAAAGGCAGTTTTAAGAGGGAAGTTTATAGCAATACAATCCTACCTCAAGAAACAAGAAACAACTCAGAGAAACAACCTAACCTTACACGTAAAGCAATTAGAGAAAGAAGAAAAAAGAAAACACCCAGAGTTAGCAGAAGGAAAGAAATAATAAATATCAGATCAGAAATAAATGAAAAAGAAATGAAGGAAACAATAGCTAAGATCAATAAAACTAAAAGCTGGTTCTTTGAGAAGATAAACAAAATTGATAAACCATTAGCCAGACTCATCAAGAAAAAAAGGGAGAAGACTCAAATCAATAGAATTAGAAATGAAAAAGAAGTAACAACTGACACTGCAGAAGTACAAAGGATCATGAGAGATTATTACAAGCAACTCTATGCCAATAAAATGGACAACCTGGAAGAAATGGACAAATTCTTAGAAAAGCACAACCTTCAGAGACTGAACCAGGTAGAAATAGAAAATATAAACAGACCAATCATAAGCACTGAATTTGAGGCTGTGATTAAAAGTCTTCCAACAAACAAAAGCCCAGTACCACATGGCATCACAGGTGAATTCTACCAAACATTTGGAGAAGAGTTAACACCTATTCTTCTCAAACTCTTCCAAAATATAGCAGAGAGAGGAACGCCCCCAAACTCATTCTACGAGGCCACCATCACCCTGATACCAAAACCAGACAAAGATGTCACAAAGAAGAAAACTATAGGCCAATATCACTGATGAAAATAGATGCAAAATTCCTCAACAAAATACTACAAACAGAATCCAACAGAACATTAAAAGTATCATACACCATGATCAAGTGGGGTTTATCCCAGGAATGAAAGGACTCTTCAATATATGCAAATCAATCAATGTGATATACCATACTAACAAACTGAAGAATAAAAACCATATGATGATCTCAATAGATGCAGAAAAACCTTTTGACCAAATTCAACACTCATTTATGATAAAAACCCTCCAGAAAGTAGGCATAGAAGGAACTTACCCTCAACATAATAAAGGCCATATATAACAAAGCCACAGCCAACAATGTTCTCAATGGTGAAAACCTAAAACCATTTCTTCTAAGATCAGGAACAGGACAAGGTGGTCCACTCTCACCACTATTATTCAACATAGTTTTGGAAGTTTTAGCCACAGCAATCAGAGGACAAAAAGATGTAAAAGGAATCCAAATCAGAAAAGAAGAAGTAAAATTGTCACTGTTTGCAGATGACATGATACTATAGACATAGAGAATCCTAAAGATGCTACCAGGAAACTACTAGAACTAATCAATGAATTTTGTAAAGTAGCAGGATACAAAATTAATGCACAGAAATTTCTTGCATTCCTATACACTAATGATGAAAACTCTGAAAGAGGAATTAAAGAAACACTCCCATTTACGATTGCAACAAATAGAATAAAATACCTAGGAATAAACGTACTTAAGGAGAGAAAAGACTTGTATGCAGAAAACTATAAGAAACTGATGAAAGAAATTAAAGATGATACAAACAGATGGAGAGCTATACCATGTTCTTGCACTGGAAGAAAAAACATTGTGAAAATGACTACACTACCCAAAGCAATCTACAGATTGAATGCAATCCCTAGCAAACTACCAATGGCATTTTTCACAGAACTAGAACAAAAAATTTCACAATTCGTATGGAAACACAAAAGACCCTAAATGGCCAAAGTAATCTTGAGAGAGAAAACCGGATCTGGAGGAATCAGGCTCCCTGACTTCAGACTATACTACAAAGCTATAGTAATCAAGACAGTACAGTACTGGCACAGAAACACAGATCAATGGAACAGGATAGAAAACCCAGAGATAAACTTATGCACATATGGACACCTTATCTTTGATAAAGGAGGCAAGAATATACAATGGAAAAAAGACAGCCTCTTTAATAAGTGGTGCTGGGAAATCTGGACAGCTACAGGTAAAAGAATGAAATTAGAACACTCCCTAACACCATACACAAAAATAAACTCAAAATGGATTAAAGACGTAAATGTAAGGCCAGACACTATCAAATTCTTAGAGGAAAACATAGGCAGAACACTCCATGACATAAATCACAGCAAGATCCTTTTTAACCCAACTCCTAGAGAAATGGAAATAAAAACAAAAATAAACAAATGGGACCTAATGAAACTTAAAAGCTTTTGCACAGCAAAGGAAACCATAAACAAGATGAAAAGACAACCCTCAGAATGGGAGAAAATATTTGCAAATGAAGCAACTGACAAAGAATTAATCTCCAAAATTTACAAGCAGCTCATGCAGCTCAATATCAAAAAATGAAACAACCCAATCCAAAAATGGGTAGAAGACCTAAGACATTTCTCCAAAGAAGATATACAGACTGGGGCTTCCCTGGTGGTGCAGTGTTTGAGAGTCAGCCTGCCGATGCAGGGGACACGGGTTCGTGCCCTGGTCCCGGAAGATCCCACATGCCACGGAGCGGCTGGGCCTGTGAGCCATGGCCACTGAGCCTGCACGTCTGGAGCCTGTGCTCCGCAACGGGAGAGGCCACAACAGTGAGAGGCCGGCAAACCGCAAAAAAAAAAAAAAAAAAAAGATATACAGATTGCCATCAAACACATGAGAGTATGCTCAATATCACTAATCATTAGAGAAATGCAAATCAAAACTACAATGAGGTATCACCTCATACCAGTCAGAATGGCCATCATCAAAAAATCTACAAACAATAAATGCTAGAGAGGGTGTGTAGAAAAGGGAACCCTCTTGCACTGTTGGTGGGAATGTAAATTGATACAGCCACTATGCAGAACAGTATGGAGGTTCTGTAAAAAACTAAAAATAGAACTACCATACGACCCATCAATCCCACTACAGGGCATATACCCTGAGAAAACCATAATTCAAAAATAGTCATGTACCACAATGTTCATTGCAGCTCTATTTACAATAGCCAGGACATGGAAGCAACCTAAGTGTCCACTGACAGATGAATGGATGAAGAAGATGTAGTACATATATACAATGGAATATTACTCAGCTATAAAAAGAAATGAAATTGTGTTATTCGTAGTGAGGTGGATTGACCTAGAGTCTGTCATACAGAGTGAAGTAAGTCAGAAAGAGAAAAACAAATAACATATGCTAACACATATATACGGAATCTAAAAAAAAAAAAAAAAGCTTCTGAAGATCCTAGGGGCAGGACAGGAAGAAAGACGCAGACGTAGAGAATGGACTTGAGGACACGGGGAGGGGGAAGGGTAAACTGGGACGAAGTGAGAGAGTGGCCTGGACATATATACACTACCAAACGTAAAATAGATAGCTAGTGGGAAGCAGCCACATAGCACAGGGAGATCAGCTCGGTACTTTGTGACCACCTAGAGGGGTGGGATAGGGAGACTGGGAGGGAGGGAGACACAAGAGGTAGGAGATATGGGGATGTGTGTATATGTATAGCTGATTCACTTTGTTAGAAAGCAGAAACTAACACACCATTGTAAAGCAATTATACTCCAATAAAGATGTTAAAAAAATGATATCAAGCTAATTTCCACACACAAAAATTGCCAACTTTAGTACAGCAAACATCATTCGTTCTAGGAGGTATAGCAGATTGCACAGACGTCATGTGTGCTCGCGTGTGTGGCAGCAGGGAGTCCACACAGTCACGTGGAACACCACCAATGAACACATAGGACCTTTACCTACTTCCTATGGTATGTGGTGCACAGAACGTGATATAGAGGAAAATTAATAGTTATTTTTGATTGGTTTGTAAGAGAGAAGTAATAGTCACAGGAAATATCTAGGTTCAATAAGAGAAGAAGGATAGACGCTCACCCTGAGCAAGGTAAAAGAAGAAAAGATAAAGGAGAGTTTGCAAATAAGAGACTGAGTTTGACAGAGAATGGTGGAAGATTTTGGAGGATAGAGAGGCCTCTGAGATGGGGTCCCACTGATGGGTTGCCTGGCAACATGCGCAGAACAAGTCATTTGATGATGATGGACCCAATAGGCTTAGGCTTCTGCCATGACTGAGGTCAGATGATTTGTAGGGCATGATGAGATCACTTGTGAAGATGTCTCAGGGAGAACGTATGGGTGGGATCAATGTTAACTTTATGGGTTCTTTCTCTCCTCTCCACAGGGTTTCATCTTTAGTCAAAATAGAGGTGGTGTGACAGGGACGTGGGGTGCTCAGATGGACTTCCCTGAAGTCGTCCTGTAGGGGGAGTCCTGGCCAGAGACAAGCCCATGTATCCAAGCATCTGAGACCTGCAGGTGTCTTGTATACATTATTACCAGGGGTGATCCTTCTTACCAGACACACAGCTCTGCGTACCATCTTAACACCTTGCTGTTTACCCTCTTACATCTCTCGGTGGTGATATCATCAAGAGTACTAGTATTTCTCTATATTCATTTAAATGATTTTAAAAATGGAATACGGGGCTTCACTGGTGGCGCAGTGGTTGAGAGTCCGCCTGCCGATGCAGGGGACGCGGGTTCGTGCCCCAGTCTGGGAGGATCCTGCGTGCCGCGGAGCGGCTGGGCCCGTGAGCCATGGCCGCTGAGCCTGCGCGTCTGGAGCCTGTGCTCTGCAACGGGAGAGGCCACAACAGTGAGAGGCCCGCGTACCGCAAAAAAAAAAGGAACACGGGGTCTGACTCCATTTTTAGATGTTTGACTGCTGACACTTGTTAAGCCTCACCCTCCTGCTTCCTGTCTACCCCACAGCCGGACAAACTGATAAAGCCTGGGTTCTCCCCTCTTTGGTGTAGGTAAGAAATTCAAATAGAAAGTCCCTGCCTGTATGTGGGACCGCATCCCAACCCTTCCCCTTTACCATAATAAAACCCCAGACAGTGTTCTTGCTCTCAAGCCATCTCAGACGTGCTTTGGAGGCCTGCCCTGCTTTCCCCAGAGACCTCATTTATGTACACAATAACCTTTTACACATTCTCAGTGTGTGTGTCATCAGTCTGAACAGCCAAACCAAATTGTGTGTAGGGATGCTTCTGCTTTTGCAGGGTGAGGTTGACAAGCACAGGCAGACAAAAAAATGTCCTGATGATGGATGGAAAAGAACATCTGTATTTTCAACATTAAAAGGAACCATATTTTCGACTTTCAAAACTGTAATGGCTTCAATATTGATCTCAGATAACATTTCAAAAGAAGATACTTTGTCATAACGTATCAAAGTAAGTATAACAGGATACTGAGAGCGAATGTTTGTGTGGCTTTGGCAATTGGCAAGGGAACACATGGATAAGCTAAAAAAAAAAAAAAATCAATCCTACATTCTAAATAAAGCTGCAAGCACTGGGGGTTAAAAAGTCCTCCAAGGGTTATTAACTGGTAGACCAACTAACTTTGCTGCACTGCCCACAACCCCGGTGCAATATCCACTATGGAGTCTTTCCCCTGGACCCATAATAGCAGTTACTTTACAGAGAGGAGGGACTGGATAAGTAAACAGTCAGAATTAGAGGCATGCGTTATGGAAAAGTTGAGAATATTTCAACTTTTAACCTGTTCACCTGTTAAATGAAAGTGAAATGTTCCAAAAAGCCAGGTTATAAAAGAATCATGTGTAGATATTGAGGCCCTTTCAAGGGAGTTATTTATTGTATACTTATGTCCCGTAAGATATCAGTTTAGGCATTGGATCTGATGTCTCCTGCACTTCTGGGTAAGAGTAGAGACATTGAAGAAAGAAATGTTATACAGACACCAAATGATTTCATACAATTTTTCATGGTAATGATACTTTTCCTGCTTGATTCTATTCAAATCTGGAGTTGGTCACTTCTAAATAAAAACATTCAGTAACAGACAAGTATGTGACAGTCTAGACATGGCGTAGTGACACAAGTCACTTATGGTGTTGAAACAATCTTATTAATAAATCCTTTCCTGTGATCTCGTTGTGTAAATGGGAATTCCTAGATTTTATTTTTTAAATCCTTTTTACTTATTACATACCTCATTGCAAATTTCATGGTAAACTATACACTCCTTAGTGCAGGTACTGGTATTAGATGTATTTATACTTCAATCCCAATTCCTACACTGCATCTCACTAAGCAGATGTTAATTACTTATTAAAATTATTATTGTTAAAATATTTTGTTAAATAAAGGTATACTTAATTTTAAATTCATATTATGCAGCACTGAGACCTACTGAAATGCTCTAAGAAGGAAAGAAACAATTATTTCATTGCTGTTCATTCTTAGGTAAGTTATATTTCTTATTTCAGCCTTAATTTCCTTTTGAGTAAGATGATGGTCTTGTATTAAATGAGTGTGATCTGGGGACACTACCTGTGATAGTGTTTAAACCATGGGCTCAGCAGGCAAATAGCTTGGTTTTGAATTCCGACTCTGTCTTTTAATAACTGTGAATTTGATAAGTTATTTAAACTCTTTGTCATATTTATGACAGGGATACTTGAGTATTAAGTGTTAAATGCTTATGAGTGTACCTGGAATAAAAGTACATCCCTATCTATATTATTTGTTATTATGAATTATTGTGTTAATAATTAGTCCTAAAATTTTAGAAGAAATTACCTGGTAGATCACTTACCAGTTAAAGCACATACAAAATATCTTATTTCAGCATATAACATAGGAAACAGAATCTAGAATATAAAATAAACATGTATTCAACTAAGTTTTTTTTTAAGTGATTTGAAGGCACTGCAGTTACAAAATTGTTACTAAAATCTTTAGCTTTTTAAGTTTTTTCCTTAATAGATGGATTATATCCTGAAAAACTATCCATTTGGTGAAGTCAATTTCCATGCATTTTTTATAAGATCAGAACACATTTTTCTATTTAACAACAGGAAATTGGGGAAGCAGATGAAATATGAAATTGAATCTCATGAGAGACAAAGGCAACAATTACAGTAAAATCACTTTAAGGCAGTTTTAGGAGCCAATCCCTCAAACAGCATTAACAGGAATATACTTGGGAGAAGTATGAAAAGATATATTGACAAGTAACGGATGACCTCGTGTTATAATCAAAAACTTTATCTTAAGAAAGTATTTTGTATCTGTATTTCCTCGTATGAATTTAAATGGTATCCATGTGTTATGTTTCTCTTCCCACGGAGGGCTGTCAGGGCTGCTCATTATAGGTTTGTTGTTGTTGTGGGTTTTTTTTGCGGTACACGGGCCTCTCACTGCTGTGGCGTCTCCCGTTGCGGAGCACAGGTTCCGGACGCGCAGGCTCAGCGGCCATGGCTCACGGGTCCAGCCGCTCCGCGGCATGTGGGGTCTTCCCGGACCGGGGCACGAACCCGTGTCTCCTGCATCGGCAGGCGGACTCTCAACCACCGCGCCACCAGGGAAGCCCTCATTATAGTTTATGTACAAGTATATACTATATATTTTCACTTCAGTTTCCATACAAAATTCTTGTTTTCATTGCTCACTAGGGAATAAATGGGACTCTCCCATGATTTAGTATCCATGGTACTCCTATAGAACATTTTTGGACCATTTACAAAATTAAAATATCAGTGTATGATCAAGTTTGCATAAAGGACTGTGGCCGTGTGCTAGAGAAACTCTTCTTGATGCATGTTTCTGATTAATCAATCCTCTCATCTTACACTAACTTCACTCCCAGGTCTCCTGATCCAGTTTATGCAACTATTGTTTGACATATAATTATATCTTATCATTTGCTGCTTGTTTATCATATCATGTGATTTTTCTGTTGATTAACCAACTATGACATGAGATACTCAAGACAAGTTAGTGGCTTAAGAGTGTATTTCTCTCCCACGTGATGGTTCAGGGCAGATGTTCCAGGTCTGTGTGTAATTCTCCTTCATTTGTTGATTCAGACTTAGGACCCTTCCATCTGCTCACTCCACGCTCTCCAAGGGCTTACTCACCATCTACATGGTGGAGACCTGCTAGCCACGCCTAGGCTGCAGATGGCAAAACGGAAAGGGACGTGTGAAGCTAGTATGCTGCTGACTTAAAAGCCCTTGGTCAGGGCTTCCCTGGTGGCGCAGTGGTTGAGAGTCTGCCTGCCGATACAGGGGACACAGGTTCGTGCCCCGGTCCAGGAAGATCCTACATGCGGTGGAGCGGCTGGGTCCGTGAGCCATGGCCGCTGGGCCTTCGCGTCGGAGCCTGTGCTCCGCAACGGGAGAGGCCACAACAGTGAGAGGCCCGCGTACCGCAAAAAAAAAAAAAAGCCCTAGGTCAGAAACAAAACACTTCTGTCTACATCCTATGCCCTTGCCAAGTGGTCAGACACGAGTGAAAGAGTAACTGAGAAATGACGTCCAACTGTGTGCTCGTGATGAAGGGATGGTGAGGAATTTTTGAGAGACAGCCAACAGTCTCTGTCACCCCATTAATTTCCTTAACTTTTACTAAGACAAATGTTCTCATTTGGTATTTCAGGTATTATTAGGAGTACTTAGGAGGGGAAATAGAACACCCTAACAATATTTCATTACATTATTGCTTGATAACACGTCAAAATGAAGTGATGCAGGTGTTATTCCCTTGTGTATTCAGTCTGTTCTCCTCACCCAGAGGGCAGGGTATGCCTTGTAAACTCAGGATGCAGCACGGGTCTGGAATAGACTATGAATATGTTCAACACCTTGGTTATGGCGTGAAGAAATGTGGCCAGGCAAAATTAAGATGTTCTTACTACTTAAAAAGATGGAAATGCTACTATCAATTAACTGTGCTTTGATCATGACACCAGTGTTTTGTCACATATTTCTGACACTAAGTTTAAATAAGAATATGTGTAAAGAGGGTATCTGTCAACTAAAAGCAACTTACTAAATACTGACTCAGATGAAGTAGTAGTTCACTGCCATGTCATATGAAGAATGATAGCCAAACTAAGACTAATTAGCCTATAGGAAAAAAACAAAACACATGAGAATATGACAGCTGTTTCAAAGAAACATATATTGCTGTTTCCGGAGCTCTGAAGAAAATCTATATTTTTTGGTTAGAAGTTCTTAAGTTCCATTTAAATAAGTAACTTTAAGATATACCAGGAGGAGTCGACCAAGATGGTGACAGAAGGCTCGTGAGCTTCCTTCCTCCCACGAACACATTGAATGTACAACTACAGGAGGAAAAATTGCCTCTGAAAGAGATCCAGAAACTAGCTGGGACACTCCTACAGATGCAAAAAAAAAAACCATCATAGAAAGGAGTAGGAAAGGCCGAGACACAGACCCCAGGGCTGACATGGCACCATACAAATGGGAGGGACCCCCAACTCCTAGCTTCTCTCTGAGAAGTAAAGGGTTTGGACCCCACATCTAGACCCCCAACTTTTAAGACTCCCACTGGAGAGACTGGCTTCCAAAGCATCTAGTTCAACACCAGTAATCAGGGCAATGAAAGTCAAAACCACAGTCAGATCACCTTGCACCAGTTAGAATGTTTATTATCAAAAGCCCAAGAGATAACAAGTGCTGATAAGGTTGTGGGGAAAAGGGGACTTTTTTTCCCTGTTCATGGGAATGTAAATTGAAACAACCACTATGGAAAACAGTACAGAGCTTCCTCAACATTAAAAATATATCTAACATATGATCCAACAATTCTACTTCTGGGTATGTATCCAAAGAAAATGAAATCAGTATCTTTAAGAAATATTGGCATTGTCATATTTATTGCAGCGTTATTCACAACAACCAAGGTAAGCAAACTACCTAAGTATCCACCGGTGGATAAATGGATAAGGACAGGGTGGTTTGTACATGCAATGGAATATTATTCAGCCAGTAAAAAAGAGGGAAATCCTGCCATTTGGAACAACATGGGTAGAGCTTAAGGACATTATGATAAGTGAAATAAGCCAGACAAAGAAAGACAAATGTCTCATAGTATCACATTTATGTGAAATCTTAAAAAAAAGTTGAACTTATAGAAACAAAAAGTAGGAAAATGGTTGCCAGAGGTTGGGTTATAGAGGAAATGAGGAGAGGCTGGTAAAAGGGTACAAAATTTAAGTTATAAGATGAATAAGATCTGCGGATCTAATGTATTATATGGTGATTGTAGTTGATAACACCGTATTATATAATTGAAATTTACTAAGGGAGTAGAACTTAAATGTTACCGCAAAAAAAAAGAAAAATAAAAAATCCCCAGTCACTTGAAGGTGTCATAGGGCAAGTCAGATTCTGAGTGTTTCATACAGATAGCATCTATGCATTCTATTTGTGGTAGGATAACAACATCTATAACTTATGTGGAAATCTTAAAATTCTAGATCAAAGCCAATGTAAAGATTTAAATACTTTTACTCCAAAAGGGAACTTCATGGTAAAGACTGCATCAACCTAAATGTTAAGCTTTCTCAACAAGTTTTGAAAGATAAATGATATTTAAATCATTTCAAAAATATCTTTACTAATTATAATAAAAGGAATACATTGTTATTTAAAAGAACAAATAAGTTTACCTTAGTATATTAACTTCAAATGAACCAATAGCATGTTTTATTAAATATATATATAATTAATTTATTCATGTATATTTTATTGATTCCCTACAAAACATCCACATCATATTGTGGAGACTGTAAAGATAAATCATAATTCCAGAGATCAAGGGACTTATAATCATAAAATTATAGAAAAGTTGCTACAACTCTGGTTCTATTATATACACATAGTCATTTTTATAGATTCATTCCAGATTCTTGATCAAAAATGCAATTATAAAATATAACATTTGGGGAACAAAAACAAAATTTTCCACAAATTTATTTAGGGAATCTGACACATAAAATCATATTTTAATGTACACGTTTATGTTGTCAACTTTATAATATGGAAAATGTTATTTTTATTAAATTTTTATTAAAAGAACTCCATAATGACTGTCTTGGAAATGCCCAACAAAGACAGTCGTTGTGTGTACATTGTTACCAGGCACTGAGGTGCTTCTGGAGCATTCTATGTTATTTTTCTAGTCTTAGTCGTGTAAACAACCCCTTTATAACTTTTCTTCATAAAGTCACACTGTTCCTTAAGACTGAGATGTCATCAAATTTCTGGCTTTGTCCAGCTTGCAACTACCTAATTTTTACGACATGTTCCTAAGTAGCTCAGAGAATCAGATAATAACTGAATTTCCTTAAAAACATAAATATATTTCAGTAAACATTTGAAGGCATTCTCTCTTCAATTAGGTGACACTCAACAAACAGTTTTTGGTTTGCTAAATGACAGAGAAAGTAAAATCATTCAAATAAATAAGCAAAAATCATATTGCAAATGTTTTTGTAACCAGCCTCCATCAATAAATTTAATATAACAAAACTGACAAGCTATTTTGATTTTATTTACTCTTGCCTTGAATTTTAACTCTCTCAAGTTACAACAAGACAATATTAAGAAAGCCAAAATGAGTGAAGATGTATTACTGTATCACATCCATTATTGCAAGAGTTTCCATTCTCCAAAGCAATGGAGGAGTAATGCCCTTTTCAAGTGTATCAAATGATCTCCACATTTGCAGACAAGCATCTGTTAACAACATAAATAAAATGCAAGTAAAAGCATAAAATATGTAGTTACATGGGAGCAACTATAAAAAGCATTCCTCTTTAATTTTCAATAAATTGTCCATGGCTCAGCTACAGAGGGTGTCTATAATAACTCTTTGTGGAAATAAATGCAATTCATTCCACATCTGCAAAATATCTGGAAATATAATAAACATAAACATACTTAAAATATTTTTATCATTATCTTACCAGATGTAACATATTTAATTTTAGTTATCATTTGTGTGTTGATGGATTGATGGAATAGAAATTTATGAGCCTGTATCCATCATGTATCATCAATATCTATCTTAAATTGACTTCATAGCCCATAATGCATTATATTACCACACTTCCCTTCTTACTCTCTGTATTTATGCAGCAACAATTGGCATCTTTAATTTTCAAATAACTGGAAATATTAGTTCCTCTGAAAGTGACTGAATTGAAAAAATATGACACAACCTCCTTGTAAAATTCTAACAGAGTCAGTTGGCTAAGTTTCTGGCCATCTGCCTCTTCTTAGGGTTGGAGTTAAGAAGACAGTGGCTTGTAATTAAAGACTTATCTGTCCATCCTTCTACTCTTATTGCCTCTTCTGCTTGATGTTTTGTGAGACTGTATCTTGCAATTAATCACTTCAAAATGAAGTTTATAAAAATTTCCCACAAACTTTGGTCAATGTTTTCACATTTCATCAATTTCCAATGTTCATTCTAGTATTTTAATTTTCTATATCTTCATGAAAATCTACTGGGAAGCTGGGGGAGACGGTAGCAGAAACATCTAGAGGATCATGATATTGACCTTTCTCTTGGGTGGGCTCCCTAGGAAAAAGACTTGGAGATGGCATGTGCAGGAAGTTTACTGGAAAGTTCCTTTGTGATGAAGGCCTGTGGGGAAGTGAAGGAAGTAGGAGAAGAGAAATTATTGAAAAACCCAGAAGTTGCCGCAAAGACTTCAGATGATCCCACAACATCTTCTAGAACTGGGATAGCCCTTCAGAACTGTCCCACCTAAAGGCAAAGTGGGTGACCACTTATATTCCCTACATTGACTAGTCATTGGCCGCAGGCTGCTCCAAGAAGGGGGCATGAGCTTAGACAAGGCTGAGAGAAACTTCCACAGAGTGATTTGGCTAAGAGCTTGAGATGCCACTGCTTTCAGCTCCTAGAAGAAACAATGCTCTAGTCTTAAAGAAGAAATCTTGATGATGCACCATGGCATCCACAGCTATCGTACATATGACATCACTATTGGTTGAAAATATTCTTAGGGGTTACCTGTTCCTGTCAGAACCATTTATAGTGTCTCTTGAGTGGTGGTTCCAAATTCTTGCTAAGTTTTGATATGGAAAGGTGCAAACCACAGCTCAACATATATATATGTTGAGCTAAAAAATTAAACATATATATTCATTTATATCTAAATAGGTAATTGTATCTAGCCAATTAATATCTGAAATAACAAGTGAAGCTAAGCCTGAACTACATAACTATTTATGGTATACACAACATGTATATGAATGTATTTACATACATAAATACACATGCGTATTTATATATGTACATATGCTTGTGTCTATGCATGTATGTACGTATATAATTGTATATTGACTGGGTGACTCACTATGCATAAGAATGTCTCTATTAGTTCATGACGCAACCTAAAAACCCATATTTATTCTTAATATAATATAGATATTTAAATCTAATCTTTAAAATAGGAGCCAAACATGTTAGGTCTAATAATAAATCACTTTTTACTTATCATCTTTTTAAAAAATTGTAGTAAAATACATAAAATTTACCATTAACCTTTTTTTTAAGTGTACAGTTTAACAGCACTAAGTACATTCACACTGCTGTGCTACCATTACCATCATCTATCTATAGAAGTCTTGTTATCTTGCAAAACTGAAACTCTGTACCTATTCTAAGATACTCCTAATTCCCTCCTACTCCAAGCCCTTGCCAACCATTATTCTACTTTCCGTTTCTATGAATTTAATTACTCTGGGTACTTCATGTAAGTGGAATCATACAGTATTTGTTCTTTTGTGACTGGCATATTTCACGTATCATAATGTCCTTAGGGTTAATCCATCCTATAGCACATGTCAGAATTTTCTCCTTTTTTAAGGTTGAACAATATTCAATTGTATGCATATTGCACATTTTGTTTATCCATTCATCCATCAATAGATACCTGGGTTACTTCCACCTTTTGGCTACTGCAAATAATGCTGCAATAACATGGGTGTACCAAATATCTCCTTAAGATGCTGTCTTCAATTCTTTTGGGTATATACCCAGAAGTGAAATTGCTATGTCATATGGTTATTCTATATTTAATTTTTTGAGGAACTGCCATACTGTTTTTCATAGCAGCTGCACCATTTACATTCCCATCAACAGTGTACAAAATTTCCCATTTCTCCACATCTTTGCCAACACTTCTTATTTCCTATTTTTTGATAGTAGTCATACTTATGAATGTGAGGTGGTATCTCATTGTGGTTTTGATTTGCATTTCCCTAATTATTAGTGATCTTTAGCATCTTTTCTTATGTTTATTAGCCATATATATATTTTCTTTGGAGAAATGTCTATTCAAGTCCTTTTTCTCTTTTTTAAACTGAGTTTGTTCTTTTGCATGTGTTATTAAGATGTAGGAGGTCTTTATATGTTTCTGATATTAATTCCTTTACAGATTTATGATTTGCAGATATTTTCTCCCATTTTATGGGTTTCCCTTTCACTCTGGCAAAATTGTTATGTTGATGCAGTTCTTTATCTGTAGGCCTTATTTTCCTTATCTCCTTGATACATTTTTCCTCAGCAGTTAAGCTTACACACCCCAGGCATGCATCACTAAATTCCTTCAGACAATTTTTCATAAACTGTATAATAATATTCACACCTTATCTTTGCAAGTCGTGATCTACACTGTTATAATAATACTGAGCAATTCCATCAAATGTGTTTATTTTCTCTATCAGATTTGCTCTTCTGTCTTCACTGTAGATTTAATTTTAATATTGGAATGGCAGTAACTCTGTTATACTGCAGTAGGCAATCAAAACAGATATAAGCTTTTCAAGCAAGTAAAATACTTATGTAGTGGTTCTCAAGGAAAAATCTTTAATTCCTTGAAACATTTTCATCTATTCTACGCCTTAGAACACCAAATTTATTAACTTCTGATTACCATTCCATCTTTATAGTAATTATATCCACCTTGTCTCTAAAGGTTAAGTGATACAACTTGACATCTATTTTAGAATTTTATCATGCCTGTTGAAAATAGGGAGCCTAGTTTCACAACATTATCTCTACTATCAGCTGTGACTTACAGAAATGACTCATGCTGACCTAAACAACAAAAGCAGTGTGCATTTCACCAGAAAAATTCTTATGAGCCCAGTGAACAGATAGCTCTTTGGCTTTCTCAAGAAACAAAGTCAAGCAGAAACTAACACACCATTGTAAAACAATTATACCCCAATAAAGATGTTAAAAAAATTTAAAAAAAAAAGAAACAAAGTCATCCTGTGGGTTCTCTTACACATTTTGAGTTATTTGATCATTTTCTCCACACCCTGCAAAGGGATTTATTTTTTTACATTTTTATTTCAGGTGAGCCATCACATTTGCAAGTTTCCAGGATCGCTGGTTTCTGGCGTCATAGAAAAGCACTTAAATTCTAAACCAAAGAAGCGTCTCTCTATCCATAACACATTTTAGTTGATCCAGACTTAATTTCTTATTTCCTGATATTCCGTAAACTCATGGGCCACTCACAAACATGCTCTCAAAGTCTCTCATGATTAATTACTGCATGTTACTTTGATTTACCAAGGTTGCTTTGGTGTACATGCCATTGTGTACACAGCTTGCTAGTCGTACCAGCAGATTCGACCTCACGACTGGACTTATGGCCAGGAGAGGTAAGTATTGTCTTACAACTCATCTGTCTCACAATTTCAGGGTAGACGTGGTATGTCCAGTGAGGAAAACCTGGATAGGAATCAATACTGTAAAATGTCAATCCACAATTCTCCCTGAGTCCCAGTTCTACCACTTAGCAGGCATGGGAATTTTGATCATGTTATGAACCTCTCCAGGTCTCAGATTCTCAGTATGAAATGTGTATATAATACATATATGTATATATATATATATATACATAAAATATAAAATATACATTATATATATAATATATATGAGAGAGAGATAAGAATTAGTTCATTCTTGGAATTTTAGGTTTCAATCTGAATATTAGACTTGAAATAAATGCCAATCTAACATAGAATGTGTCCCAAAGAGTATGAACAGGATCGTGAGGAAAACAAATGTTTATGTATGTGAAATGAACTTTGCCTGTTGAAGGGAAAAATGGTGTGGGGGAGAAGGAGGCATGAAGATTTTCTTTAAATTATCAAAAGGGCACTCTCATAAGAAGAATTAGATGTATAGAATAAAACCCCAGAGGAGAGAAGTAAAAGTAATGGATAGAAATTATGCTGAGGAAGACTCTGTATCAAGATGATAATGTTCTGTAAACAACTACAGAAAAAAAATGGACTAAAATTTCTCTGAAATGGGCTTATTCTCACCTCTGTGGATGTGTTTAAGCAGAGTGGGATGTGCATTTGCACAATATTTTGAACAAATATATGCGCCTCACAGGGGTCAGGACAATATGGTAAGAAATTAATTTTGATTATGAGATCCTAGCCCCATGATAAGTTATAATTAATTCATGATTATATTTAATGGAATATCCACGAACAGGATTAATATACATGAGTATTAATAGACATTAATATGTATAATATGCATTTCTTTGTTATAAAGTTTTGTACCATAATACATATAACACTTTGGTTTAGGAAAAAATAAATAATTACTGACAAATTCAAAACAGCCTAGAGGTATGGATTCATTTATAAAATTATGTATGAAGTGTTGGTGTTTTCTCACACTCAGTAGTGCAGAAAGTCATGGCTAAGATATTTCATTTTATGTTTTATTTATTGTAGGTTTACTTTTCTACTGCTATTAATGTTAATGTAACTTAAATAAACTAAACCATCATTATTCATTTTGTTCTGTTTTTGTGAAACTTGGCTTTGCTAGGTGTAATAGTGATTAAAGTTTTATAGGCAGCCCAATTTCCCCTTGATAATCAAGATCAGTATCCCACCCAGTACATTAACCCCCTTCTTTGCCTAATTTAGAGGCATGAGGAGGTCAAAGTGGACAGTGGCAGTAGTAACTTCTCACCAGTGGAAACATTTTGTCTCTTGAAGGAAGCAATGCTGCCTTTGGAAGTCTCTAAACCACGACAGCCTAAGGTCATGGGGATAGGAAGAAAACGTTTTGCTAATGGATCACTAGGTATCAGTGTGAGTCAGCCACTCCCATTTCCACTCTTGATTCCTGAACTTATAAATCTTGGCTGTGGGAAAAACAGCAACATATTTGGACACTGGTTAAGATCATATACAGAATCTTGATGAGTATATCTTTAGCCCCACAAGGTATTACCACTTAGCTGACACTGAGAATCTTCAAAAGGCTATTCTATCCCTCTTGTCAAGCCAGGTGGACCAGTGAATTGCATGTGCATGGTTCCACTGATGCACTTTATTTACTGTGTAGTGAGTTCCATGATATGTAAAGATTAAGTCTGCCATTTTATTATTTGTTTCTATCTCACCAAAGGAAATAAAAAAGGAAAAGAAGAAAGAAAAAAAAAGTTCATTCTCAAGAAAATAACTCACTCTTGAAATATGTTGAGACTGTTTCAAAGAAATACTCAATAAAAAGTCAAGGGACTTCCCTGGTGGCACAGTGGTTGAGAATCCGCCTGCCAATGCAGGGGACATGGGTTCGGTCCCTGGTCCGGGAAGATCCCACATGACGCAGAACAACTAAGCCCCTGCACCACAACTACTGAGCCTGTGCTCTAGACCCTGTGAGCCACAACTACTGAGCTTGCATGCCACAACTACTGAGCCCACGCACCTAGGGCCCATGCTCCACAACAAAAGAAGCCACTGCAATGAGAAATCCGTGCACTGCAACAAAGAATAGCTCCTGCTCACCGCAACTAGAGAAAGCCCACCAACAATACTGAAGACCCAACACAGCCAAAAATAAATTAAAAAAATCTTTTTTAAAACGTTGAACAACATTCTTACATTCTTTTGTGGAATAATGTAATAATTTTTTTTTAATTCAAGATTAAGAGTATGAATACTCTTTCAAAGAAACCTGAGGTCCAGGTCTCAGATTTTTTTGTGCCTAGCAAAATTTACTTCAAAATGATATTGGAAATTTAACCATAAATTAATTTTTGTGTAAAACCATATTAGAGAAGATGAGTTTGGCTACATACTGAGTGATGTCTCAGAGAGTGCTGTAAAACTGATTTTTTAATGAATATTGTCATTTTGCCAGGCTTTTTAAAATTATAAAAACAATATAAGGTAATGAGTAAGTCCTCAATAAACATTTTTGAATGGCTGACTATATGAATGAATAAGGAGAGATCACAAATTTTATAATAAACATGTTCTTTGATATGCTTATTGACAAAATTACCTATTTTTATCACTATTTTTCATAACTTCTAATAATTGCTTACAAATATATTGAATTATCTATAATAATTTATCTTGGACAATTTTTATAATTTCTGAATAATCTGAACTGGAGAACTTGGCAAATATTAAGGATAACTATTTAGAAATTTTAAAATGTAAAATATTTGCATATGTCATTAATTCACAAAAATATAAAGCACCATAAAAAGTGAATGAAATGATTTGGAAAAAAATGAAATAACAATTACAATATGGAATAATTACCTTTATGCTGAAAATAATTATTTTAAAAATTAAAATAAAGATGAACAAACTGGACACATCCCAGCTGATCTAATACTCAACAAGGGTATTAGATTAGCTAATATCAAAAGTGTACAAATATCAAATTAAGAAAGGTCAAGAGAAACTCATAGAACAAAGACATTTAATAAAGGAGCAACAAAATATATCTCTATATATATCTGGAAACCCAGATGAAATGTATGCTTTGGAGAAAATATGGTATAGAAAAACTGCAACCGGAAGATACAGAGAGTGTAAACAATTTAAAAGAACTTCCCAGTAAAATGCCCAAGAATTGTACTTTTTTTCTGAGGGGAATTTTACCAAATCTTTAAAGATCAGAGAATAAAATCATACCTAAGCTGTTTCAGAGAATAGAAAAAAAAGGACATTTTCCAATTTGTATGGGGGCATACTGAAGTGTAATTAATGTAAATGATAAAACAATACTCTAGGTCAATATCACTTAAGAATATCAATAAAAATTATTATCAAGCAATCCCACAGAATATTAAAGATAATACATTATGACTAATTACATTTTTGAAATTCAATGATTGTATAGATTAAGAAATCCTTTAATATGATACATTCTATTTATAGAACTTAAAAGTAATAATCATTTCCATGCATACAAAAGTATATTTTAAAAAACTGAACTTCTTCAACAAATACCTGAGATAATATCAGTTTTACAAATGAAAAAATTGAGGTTCAGATGGTTTAAAGGATTTTGTTGCAGGTGACAAGCTAGCAAGTAGGGGGTATGGAGATTCCAGCCTTCACCCTCCTGATTCTAAATGTCACTGTAACCCAGCTCTCACCAGTGGGCAAGGCTTTCATTCACATGCTGGGCAATTGCTCTGTGCCAGGCACATGCTTTATTTCCATCATCCTATTTAATCCTCCCAACAGTCATATGAGATAGGTAATATAATTCTCCCTGTTCAACAAAAATGGAAACAAGCCCAGAAGGGTTAAAAAAAAAATCAAACTTCTATTAATTATAAAAAGAAGTAATAAAATAGTATGATGTGACATATGGTTATTACCTCTTTATATTATAAACTCAAGAGTCAGAATCTTATTGGTCAATGGGTACAAACTTGCAGCTATAAGATGATAAAGTTCTGAGGAGTTAATTCACAACATTGTGAATATAGTTGACCATACAGTTTTATATTTTTAAAAGCTGCTAAGAGAGTAGATCTTAAAGGTTCTCACCACAAAAAAGAAACGGCATTATGTGACATGATGGCGGTGTTAGGTAACACTACAGAGGTAATCATATTGCAATATATAAGTGTATCAAATAGACACATTGTACACATTAAACTTACACACTGTTATATGTCAATTATATCTCAGTAAAGCTTGAAAAATTGTATATAAATAGAAATAAAATTATTAAAAAGAGAGAGCTCCCACCAAGCTCTGGAGCCCTTTCTACCATGTGAGTACACAATGAGAAGTTTGTCACCTGGGAGAGGCCCCTCAGCCAACCATGCTGGCATCCTACCTGGGACTTTCAGGCTCCAGAACTGTGAGAAATAAATTTCTGTTGCTTATAAGCTACTCAGTCTGTGGTATTTTGCTATAGCAGCTCGAACGAGCTAAGACAGCACTATAATAAAAATTATTAATGCTACATCTCTGATTTCCATCAGATTTTTTTTGTTAGTCTCCACGATACCATGCATGCATAAGTGTTGTGAGAGCAGGAAAATTCTATAGAATCCATAGAATGAAACTAGAGCAGTTAATAAACCAAACGCTGTGATACACTGTTAATTTGGGTCCATGTAAACTTCAAGTACGAACGGTATTAACATTGTGAGACTGTATTTAAACAATTGTTAATTACTTATGTCTTATTTTTACCCAGATGATAGATGTGTGTATTTTTAAGGAAACAATGCTTTTTGTCTGTTTTTTTTTTTTTTTTTTTGAATAGAAAGCATGCGTTGAGAAAAACCTTTCACTCTTTTACCTGGATTTATAAATCTAGGTCTCAGCATTTGTTTTGGAGGGAAAGTGGGGAATAAGAATATCAGGTCCCAACACTTAGTATGTAATTTTCAGTAATATAACAACATTATACTGCATATTGTATTAATTAAAAATAGGACACCATGTCTACAGGGCAGACAGAGCCTTACGGGTGAAGGGGTAGGGTATAGAATCTTGTCTTAATCTGCTTTGGAAAAATGCTATTAAAAGCTCTATAAAAAGCTACCACAAACTACGTGGTTTATACACAACATTTATTTCTTATAGTTCTAGAGACTGGGAAGTCCAAGATCATGATGCCAGCAGATTCGGCGTGGTGTCGGGTGAGGACCGATTCTTGGTTTGTAGACAGTGCCGTGTGGTGGAAGGGCAAGCAAGCTCTCTGGTCTCCTTTATAAAGGGCATTAATCCCATTCATGAGGGCACTACCCTCATGACCTAATCATCTCCCCAAAGGCCCACCTGCAAATAACATCACCTCAGGACTGAGGATTTCAACACAAGACTTTTGGGAGAACACAAACATTCAGACCATAGCAAATCCCCTATCTCAGCCATTCCTTTTCTCTTCTGCAGGGTACACAGACTTCACACATGTAGGCTGTGCCCTGACAGATACTCACTCACTGCCTTCTGTGAAGTATGGTAACATTGCTCTCATTCAGTCCTGGCAGCCTCCAACCCAGAGATATTGTTTTTTCATTCTGCAAGAAAAACCCTGCTAATCTTCAGATAGGGCACAGAGAAGTGGCTTCAGGGTGCAGAATGGACACTTCCCTTACAGATATTCACCTTATCCCTGATTTATGCCACACTTTCAGCTCACATTTAGGGAAACCTGAAGCCCCTAATTCCTAAGCATTTTGAGAATTTTGTCAGGGAAATCGGGGAGCATCTTGAGTTCTCCATCAGTTTACGATTCTTCTTTCTTGCGTCTGTTAAGTCAGTTATCACCTTTACATTTGCTCTCTAGCTTTTGTACTTTGTTGTTGTTTTCTTCATTTATATTCTCCGTTTTTGTGTGGAATCATCTCTTAAAAGTCCCAGTACTGTCATTTTAGGGGGATTCTCTGAGGCAAGGGAGGTAAATCCATATACTTAGTTCAGTGATTCTATATGAAGTGACCACAGGCTTTTGAAAAGAACATGTTTATAGCATTATCTATCTTTCTGCCTACATCCTTGAGGTGTTCAACACTAAAAGAGAAAAACATAAAAGGGAAATCATGAAAGTGGATAGAAAAGCAGAAAACTGCTAGAAAATATAGGGTGACATTTCAAACACAACCTGGATGATACTACCTGCCTGAAGAAGAGGTTTCTTTCAAAACTATTTGTTTCTCCAGTCATATTCTATTACTCACACATACAAATGTCATAATGTAAATTTTAGCTCAATCCAAACATATTATCAAAGCAAAAAAAAATAGCAGAGCAAAACAAAGTCTAAAATATTTATGCTACACTAATCACCTGCTACTCCCAATATTGTCAATTTTCTCTGCACCGTATGTAGACTGTTCAAAGAAACATTGGTATGGTGTTCTGGACGTATACTAAATAAATAAACCTAATGTAATTGCCTGGCAGTTCTCAAATACATTGAAAATGACTTGCCTTGTTTTAAGATAATATTTTAAAGGGTTTTTTTCCCAGTCATTTTATGAGAAGAGGTGTAAAAGCTGAATCTTCAAGAGGCAAAATATGCTTTTTCCATAATTAATATTATAATTTGAGGGAATGTAAAACTCTGTAAGTCAATGTAGATCATATCATTTGAAGTAGTTATTCTGCTGAATAATGTTAAACTTTGCTTCCAAACAATAAACTCCGTGACTAAAATTTATACAATTTTTTATTAATATATAAACATTTCTTCAGCTTTCCATTTGTTTAGTGTGTGGGATGCAATCAAGTAGGTGTACTGAGGAACTTGTATTAGTAATTGTCTGGTAATTTTCGCGCAATTAGCCAAAGATTTTTGTTAATTTGGAGGAGAGAAGATAATATGAGAGAAAACAGAGGGATATAAGTATTGAACTAAGAATCAGAGAAACTGGCATTAGAATTTTGGGTGAAAGAAATTAACCAAGTGTACATAAAGTACTGTTATTTCACCTTTGTATACCATAAGCTAATAAATTGAAATGTCTGTTTCATGACCTGTAGAAATCAGGAAGCCTTTTTGTCACTACCAAAGGCAAACATAGACTTTGTTTAGGCTATTGGAATGCAATCACCCTGCTTGAGAAGAAAAGTAAAACTTCATAAATGTTTTCCCTTATATAGATTATCAGAAAATAGCAACACACACAAAAACAAAACACAGAATGAGCTTAATTCTGAGGAAGATAAAAAGTTGAAGTACGAAGTCAGGAAGATGAAGAATGAAGAAATATGAAACAGAGAGAGAAAAGGAAAACTCAAATTTCCTCAGTGTACACTGCATATCAATGAAACTAAAGGGATATCAAAACATGGAGAAAAATGTGGTCCTTATGCAGATTTTAAAAATTGGAAGTATATTTACTGTGGCAAGCCCAAATCAAGTGTGATACACACGTACACAGTTTCATTTATACTATTGTACCAAGTTAGATGGTGTTAAGGAACCCAAGGGACTGACTTATTGAACCAAAATCCCAAGATATCAATTTATTTCAAAGAAGATTAATTTATTAATTTAGAATGAGAGATTTTTCTGGTTTAAACTCATTGTACTATTTCCTGGAAGCAAATCCATCATGGAGATGAAAGTATAGACAAGAATTATGCTTAATGAGAAAAAAACTTAGAACAAAAAAAATGAGACCCCCAAAGGATATTTTCATGTGACAGTGATATTATGGATTGTCTTTCTAAACTAAGGCTTAATTATGCATTTAGAATACGAGCAACAACAACAACAAACATGAAGAAACTATTTCCTTTTATTATTTCCTAATAATTTCTGGACGCTACCCAAAATGACACCAACCTTTTTAAAAACATCATTATTTCTGAAAGGTTATGATTTAAAGGAATTATTATGTTAATTTAAATGCTCATTTATAATCAATTTTAGCTGTAAACATAATTGGAATATTGATAACTGTCCCTCCAAATGCTAAATTCTGCAGATGGCTAATCCCATTTCTCACATGATGATCTCTATTTGTAACATTTCAGAGGAAAAAGATGTTCTATTTGGAGTATGTCACCACCTACTCCCTGGCTATCAGTATATAGTGCACTTCCTTAGTACTGTTTAAGAAGATTTTTCTTTAAAGGCTTTAACAATATGAACGAACCACAGACAAACACAAATCATGGTGTTACTCTTCCAGGAGGAAGAGTAACATTTTTTTCAAAGAGAGAGAAAGTTGTATACAATATTAGGAAGGAAGGATAAAGGAAGGAAGGGAGGGAGGGAGGGAGGAAGGAGGGAGGGAGAGAGGAGGGAGGAGGGAGAAGGGAGGGAGGAGGGAGAAGGGAGGGAGGAGGGAAGAAAGGAAGGAACCACCATGTCAAATTGAAAATATATTCTCTTCTTAGATTATGTAATAATATGAGATCAAGCCTTTCAAGATTTACCAAACATACTAATACCTAAAAATTCATCATCGTCAGCAAGTCAAGAAATAATGGACCATGAAGGCACAAAACAACAGTTGATGCAATAAACTTGTCTTCAAAGTACAGAATTCCAAATTCTATTTATGTTTTTTAAAAATTTTGGTAGCCACACATTTTTATATCACTAGCTTGTATCAAAATTAAAATGTATTTTAGGGGGTTCCCTGGTGGCGCAGTGGTTGAGAGTCCGCCTGCCGATGCAGGGGACACGGGTTCGTGCCCCGGTCCGGGAAGATCCCACATGCCGCAGAGCGGCTGGGCCCGTGAGCCATGGCTGCTGAGCCTGGGCGTCCGGACCCTGTGCTCCGCAATGGTAGAGGCCACAGTGGTGAGGGGCCTGCGTACCGCAAAAAAAAAAAAAAAAAAAAAAAAAATGTATTTTATTTTATTAATATATTTATATTGTATTTTATTAGTAAATAATGGAAAGACAATTTGGCTCCTGGATACAAGATCGAAAACATGGTATACATTGCCAGTTGATATCGACTAAATGTTTGTGTCCCCCCAGAATTCATGCATTGAAATTCTAATCCCCAGTGCAGAAGTACATGGAAGTGGGGCCTTTGGGGGGTGATGAGGTCATGAGGGTGGAGCCCTCATGACTGGAGTTATTGCTTATATAAAAGTGGCCCCAGGAAGCTAGTCTCAGTAAGAAGATGGCTATCTAAGAAAGGTGGCTTTCACCAGACATCGAATCTACTGGCCCCTTTATCTTGGGCTTCCTAGCCTCCAGAACTGTGAAAAATACATCTCTGTCCTTTGTAAGCCACACAATCTATAGCATTTTGTTACAGAAGCCTGAACAGATCAAGATACCATTGTATATCTAATATTAATTGTTCTATACATAACATCTTAATATTATTGATCTTTTGACCCATTAACAGGGTATATCTCTTTAAATTATACAGGTCATCTTTAATTTTTCTCAGCACTATTTGTACTTTTCAGTGTGCAAGTGTTCACTCTTGTCAGAATTCTTCCTGCTTTATGTTTTCTATAATATTATACATCACTTTATTTTAATATCAATTTCTGCTTTTTATTCCTATATATATATAGAATATAGTTGATTTTTGTATATTGATCTCATATTCTGTCTTTATCAAACTTATTAGTTCCAGTAGCTTTTTTGTAGATTTCATGGAATTTTCTACATAAACTATTATGCTATTTGCAAATAAAGACAGTTTTATACTGACTGTCCTCCATTTTAACTTCAATGTAAAATCTACTTGAAAAAAGGAAACTTTGTACATTTCCAGAGGACAAGATATCTGGAGGGATTAAAAAGTATATTGATCAAAATGATAAGAAAAGTTTATGTTTAATAAATTAAGAACATTAATAGGAATGGCTCAAACACCCTCTAATTATCACCCTGTGTGGCATGTTTCTTAGGTGTGCTGCCAATAATAATAGAATATAGTGCTTTTACTTGATGTAATGCTCAAAGGAAATTGATAATAAGATCTCACTCACAAAAACTAAAATAATCTTTGTCTTCATTCACATCTTTGTATTGGAATGAAGCTGTTGCTAATTTTCTTTCCACACATGTGAGATTACACATGTGTTATATGTTTAGCTTTGTACAATACACCTTAGAAAAAGAGGACTGTAGTTCATTTATGGAGAGTCAGAGAGGGCTATCTAACACCAGTTTGTGAAAAATTATTGGAGAGTGAGAATTGCTTATTTTGCAGAAGAGAAAGCTTGATATGAGAAAACTTACACATGCTAGCTGATAATGGCTCCTAATATCTGAAGGGCCTACACATGAAAAAATTGTATTTCCATCCCACCTACTTGGCTTTATGTTCCTTTCAGCAAATCATGTGGTACTGGGTTTTATAAATTCACTTGCCTTCAAAGTTTTAACATGATGGTATTTGGCCCATTACTACCCCACTACTGAAAAATTCTAAATTCAAACTTCACACATTGGTCCTGGTGACAACGTTTTGGCTCTGTTTTTCACAGTTAGAAGAGAGATGATTATTAATATTGTTGTTTCTTGAATTTATTTTTGGTACAGTTAAAACTTTTCAAAATTTCAGCATCTTGGTGAATAAATTTGAGAAAAAGAACAATTATTACAAGTTGGCAGTGTTTGTACCATGAATTATTTACTAGTTTTTATTAGAAATACTTGAATAACACTACCAAAATTTATCACAATCAAAGGAATGGGATTTGTGCTTATCTAGACATTATTTTCATTTCAACTTTTTTTAAAAAGTTGATCTTTGTTGTCTTTATTTGATGACTTTTCTGTAAGCATAAGTTCTTAAGAAAGTTTTACATTGTATATTCTATATAACTGAAAGAAATACCTTTAGGATCTAAAAAATGAAATACCAATATTTTATCTCCTGTTTATTTGCACATCTCTCACTCAATATTATTTTCAGTAGAAACGTGACCATTAGTTTTGGTGGGGGGTTTACGTATTTTGGTACGTATTACAGATGATTAAAGCTGAGTATTCTTTCAGTGAAATTCTGCCATTCGCAGCAATGTGGATGTACCTAGAGAATATTATGCTTAGTAAGATAAATTGAAGACAGACAGCCACTGTATGATATCACTTCTTCGTGGAATCTAAAAAATAAAACAAACGAATGTATATAGCAAAATGGAAACACACTCACAGAGAGATAAAACAAACTAGTGGCTAAGAGTGGGGAGAGGGAAGCAGGAAGGGGCAAGTTAGGGGTATGGGATTAAGAGATACAAACTACTATGTATAAAATAGGTAAGCAACAACGATAAATTGTTAGCACAGGGAATTACAGCCATTATCTTGCAATAACTTTGAATGGAGTATATAATCTGTAAAAATACTGAATTACTATGCTATACAACTGAAACTAATATGATATAGTAAATCAATTATATTTCAAATAAAAAAATTAAAAATTAAAAGGGAAAAACAGTGTGCTTTCAAGTTCTTACTCTCCATTTTTATTTAGATTAAATTAATCTGATCAGGTTTATGAAATAAACACCACCACTGAATAAATCTGTGGTGTATAGTTTCTTACGCACAGCAATCAAATAACATATACAGATAAGGTAATAATATAGGTGCATTTAAACATAATTCATTTTCAAAACTACATCAAATAACTAATGCTCACGAAACACTATTTTTCCCAGGAACTGTTTGAATTGCTTAACATACATTAAGTCACTAAATTGTTGTAGGTTTATTATTAGCTCCATTCTACCTATGAGGAAACAAGCCACAGAGAGGCTCAGACCCGCTGAAGCTGGCAACAGCTCAGCTGGTTTCATAGTCAGCCTATGAGGCGCGAGAGTGTTCCCTAGAAAGTCATTTTAATTTCCATCGTGTTATAATGCTTCTTATTGGAATTAAGAAATATGTTTGTTAACTTTGTATTTTACGGAATTCATTTTATATGATTAAAATTGCGATTCGCATGCATAAAGGGTTTGAATGTGAGAGATTATAAAGATCAACTCCATGTTTTAACTGCGGCATTTTTCCATTTCGCTGCAAGCGTGAGCAACTATTTACTATTGTAAATCATTTGGGTATCCGCACTATATCAGGGTACGAAGCATCCTTGAACCCTGCTAAATAATTCAGGAAATTTTCATTAATCTTCCTTTCATGCTTGTGATAAAATTCGAACTTCAAATTGAAATCCCAATTTAAATATGAATATCCAATATTGCTGCTGTATGAACTGGGTACCACTTTTAGAGGGTTTCCAGAGTCAGACTGTTTCCAAATGCTTTGTTATGTGTACAACTGTAATGCTTAATAGAATATAGAAGGAATTTTCAAGTATCATTGAGACCACTTCATGAAATTTTAGATTAAAAGGAATAAATCTAAATTATTAGAGTAAAAGAGATAAAAGTGTGGAAGTAAGTTCATGCGTTTATTCATTTACCCAACATTCATTCAGAGCCAATTTCGAAATTCACATCCATGTTATCCATGATGATGACCCAAGATGTGGAATATTGGAAACATCAATAGAGTCCACAGTCTCCTTTTAATCTCTGTTTCATAGAAGAATCACTCTGTTATCAAAGTGTTAAGAAATGCTTTCTTCTCCCTTCCTATCTGACTTCTGCCTAAGTGCCCCCTATAAAGTAGGCTGCTTATTATCTCTCACGTTGCCCTTACACCAGGTTCATTGGTAGAGTAGAAATTTGCTTTATGTACCTCTCACTCTTTCTGTCAGTGTTGTATACCAATTTTCTGGTCATTATCCCCCATTTATCCATCTTTCTCTCTACCCAAATCTTACCTTCATTATTGATATCTAAAATCTTAATACAGATGATTCATCCTCTCCCCTTTACCTACCCACTCTCAGGATCATACCCTGAATCCTGTCCCCATAAATACTTGTTTCCTAAGTAAAAAAATAAGGGTATTTAGACATCCTGTTTTCTGAAACCACCATACAGCCTTCCTGTGATGAACACCATCAACTTTTTCCTAAGAGATTCTCAAACTAACTCATTTCCAGATATCTACTTATAAAAAGGCAGCACATTTTCTATATTACAGTTGAAATGATAGTTCTAAAAGCTAAATATGATGATGAAAATTCTTTCATCGTACCTTACTGCAACTCTAGAGAAACTGCCCCAAAGTTTTCAATATAACATAAATCTTTCATGAGCTAGCTCTGCTTTTATTCCGTAATTTTTCATCATGCCCCACCTCAAGGAACTAAGAAGTACATTTGAAATTACAAAGAACACTGTATTAGTCAAGGTTCGCCAGAGAAATAGAACCAATAGAAGTTGATAGTTAGAATGATAGATAGATAGATGATAGATAGATAGATAGATAGATAGACAAATAGATACTTTAAGGAACTTGGGCTTTGACAAGTCCAAAATCTGTAGGACAGTCTGGCAGGCTAGAAATTCAGGTCACAGTTGATGTTGCAAACTTGAGTCCAAATCCCTTCTCTGGGTAACCTCAATCTTTGTCCTTAAGACCTTCAACTGATTGGATGAGTTTGACCCATGTCACTGAAGGTAATCTGCTTTACTCAGACTCTACTGATTTAAATGTTAATCACATCTGGAAAATATCTTCACAGCAACATCTTAGTCTAGTCTTTGACAAAACTATTGATCAACATAGCATAGTCAAGGTCATACACAAAATTAATCATCAAGGACAGCAAGGAAAAACAAAAGATATAAGATGTAATGTTGAATAAAAAATTGCACACCCATACTGTGCATATTTTAATGAGTATGTATTGACTGTGATGAATGTGTGTAGTGGAAAAAACAATGACAAGTTACTCAGTGGTACAGTGTCACACCACATAGGTAGAACGCAGAATATAGCAATGCATAAAATCTGGAAATAATCTCAACATATATCCTTTATATACGTTCATATCTTTTTATACTGTACATTTACCTCTTTCAGATAAAGCCCCAGAAATGTGCTTCTAGTGCGAATGAGTAAATACATTTTTATTTTTAAAATTTAGAAAAAATATTTATCTAAAAATTACCAAGAAATAGAAAGGTAGTAGTTACAAAATCTGGTTTAAAAGAATAATAATAATTAAAATATATGTTCTGAGTGGAGAACATATATTTATATCCCTTATTGACATGGAATGAATATAATACACTTTGACATCAAGTTATTTTTGACCGTGAGACTTTAGTTGATTGGAGGTAGTTAACCTTTGATGTGAAAACATACCAACACACTCTCTAGAAAAATTAAATTAAAAAAAAGAAAAGAAAAAGTAGTTTTTGAGTCCCTATACAGACTCTTTAGAATCACAGGTTAGACTGGGCTGTGGACCACTGGGGAAACCGCCTCCAGCAAATGTCTGAACTTAGGAGAATTGAATGCAAAGAAAGAACCTAACTGAACTAATGTTTCTGGGGACACGTTGGTCCAGCACTTGCCAATAGAAGTACATTGCAAGTAAGAAATGAAGGGTAAACATGTAAACTTAATTTTCTAGTAGCTACGTTTTAAAAAGTAAAAATAAGGTTGTTATGTTGATTTTAATACCATATTTCACTTAAACCAACACATTCACTATAGTATTTCAACATGAAATCAATATAATATTATTAATGATACTATATATTCTTTGTTTTCACATTGCCTTTGAAAAGCTATGTGTATTTTACACTTATATGACATCTCAGTCCAAACTAGCCTCATTTCTCATGCTCAAAAATACATCTGGGGCTTCCCTGGTGGTGCAGTGGTTAAGAATCCACCTGCCAATTCAGGGGACACGGGCTCGAGCCCTGGTCCGGGAAGATCTCACACGCCACGGAGCAACTAAGCCCATGCACCACAACTACTGAGGCTGTGCTCTAGAGCCTGCGCACCACAACTACTGAGCCCACGCACCACAACTACAGAAGCCCGCGCGCCTAGAGCCCCGGTTCCTCAGCAAGAGAAGCCACCGCAATGAGAAGCCCGCGCACCCCAATGAAGAATAACCCCTGCTCTCCCCAACTAGAGAAAGCCTGCGTGCAGCAAGGAAGACCTAATGCAGCCAAAAATAAAATAAATAAATTTATTTTAAAAAATTATTAAAAAAACCCAATACATCTGTCTTGTCACTATCACATAGCAAATATGGCACGTGGTAAATATATAATAAATGTTAGTTATTATTACTGGCACTATTTTAAGGAGTTTGATTTTATTTTATATGCAAAGTAAGACATGAACTAGTTTAAGTAGTGGTGTGACATAATGCAATAAACATTTTAGAACAATGACTCTGCCAGCTGAGCACATTTGAGGTAGATGAATTCTTATTAGAAGTATTTACAGACCAGTTAAGAACTGTTGCAATAGTCCAGGTGAGAAAGAATGATGGCATGTAACAGGAGGATAAGAATAAACATGGAGATAAGTGAATACATTTGAGATCTGTATAACAAGTATTCAATAGAATCAACAGAACTTGATGAGGGTTTGGATATGGGTGAGTAAGAAATGGGGAAATCAACATATTTCAACTAACAACCATCCCCATCATCTTCTGGTCCTTGCTGAATTATGGACAGGAAACATTGCGAGCAAATTTCTGGTTGAGGTTACCAATGAGAAACTTTGAAAAGAAAAAAATCAAAGGCAGTTTGGAAGGCAGAAAAGAAGCAGAAACCACTGTTTCTCCTGCAGTGGTTTCAGGCATAAGCCTGTGTTTTGGCAGACATGAACTTATGTGGCTCTGCGGGTGCTCCCCTGAAAATTTCCCTGTCTGCTGTTATAGGCAGCTCCTATTATTGTCTAAAGTTTCATTGTATTTCTGCAAAACTGTTTTTCTAAAATCTAAGACTGAAATTAAGAGTTAGTAATAACTCTCCAGGCCTTGACTTCTCCAGTATTCTAACAGAATTTTAAGGATATCATTTATTGAATTAAATACCTATCTGCGGGAAAGAGAGGTTTCTATTTTTGTGTCTGATTCTGGCCAAACTGTGCCTGATGTGAGAAATGGGCTGAACCTCCCTCCCAGTCTGCTTTATTTTGGTTTTAACTCTACTGATAAGATGTAGTTTGTGAGATCTGGAAAGTGAAAGAGAAAACTAAAGGCAATTTATTCCAGTCGTGGTGGGCAGGACACATGGGCTTCTGAGGGAGTAATATATTGCAACTCCTCAGGCTTTAATATTTTTTTCCTGCAAATTTCCTGTCCTGTGCTATAGGCATCTGTGATCATTGGCATTTTCCTGCTAGTTTGATTACTCTTTGATTTCCTAAAACCTTTCCTAGGAAAGGTTCTCCTAGACTTTTGTAAATCAAATCTTCCAATAATTCTTATGCATTTAATTCCTTCAATTACTTTTTGACTTACCTAGAGTGATAATAATCAAGCTTCAATAGGTACATACTCAGTCCTATAAATTATGCTTTGCAATTACAATATTAGGATATAGAGTCAGAAAATAATGCATCTGTATTTTAACAACAAACTTGAAAGTGTTTCTTATGATATTTTACTGATACCTCTGAATAATGCAAAATCTGTAATAGTGTTTTTAGAAGACATACACATGTTAATGAGAGTATCTCACCAGAATTGATACCTTAAGGTACAATACTAATAATCTTTTGTAGATCGACGCTGAAATTTAAGCTTTCAAAATGTTTGTCCAAGACTTCAATTAAAAAATAGAAGACATTTTATCATATTATCAGATTCAGTAAAGCTGAGAGATTAAAAGAATAAATTGTATACTGTTGAAAATTCTCCTTCCTTTGTGATTTTAGCCAGTCTACTACCTAAGTTTATTTTGACATTTATCAAATCCAAATCTTTAACTTTTAAGAAGTCACAGGAGATCTTTCACCTGCTTGGTACTTTTTCCCATGTTTGACATAAGAATATATAAAAATAAAGTTGGTGTAAATTCATGCAATATAGATGCACAGCAGCATGCAGGCTGCGGCATTTCATTTAATTCTTATTAACTTGAAATTGGAAGCACCTATGACGCCAAAACAGCAATCATCTCTCCCAGCCCAGCTTTAACTATTTGCCTTTTTGGATAAGTCAATTTTGTAAGGAAGGATAATTTACACCTATCTTAAGAGCCTAATTTATTATTTCATTGATGACCTATTAAGCCGTCAGTTCTGTACTATGCCCTGTGATTATTAAAGAGATAACTTTTTGGCATGATAAATTAGGATCAATTCAGAAAGAAGTATCAGATAAGAATTTTTAAATCTAAGCTAACTAGAGATAAAAAGATAAGTGACCACTCCATCTTCCTATGTCCTGTAAAGTGTCACTCTGGGACTTTGCAAATAAAGTGACTTGCATTTAATTCCTTTTCTAAATGTACTTCTCTATGCATTTACAAGTTTCTCAAAAACTGAATGTGGATGGAGAGAGTGCTTTAAAACTATTTCAGAATATGCTCCACTTATATTAATTTCGAAATCAAGAAGGCTGATCCACATTGGACTATATTTCAGAATAAAATGCCCATAAAGATACTGTAGTTCCATTCTGATACATTCATGTTTTAGAGGAGTTTCCATAATTCTTAAGTAAAACATTAAACCCACTTCTCTGTTAAATTATATAAGAAAAAAATAATCTACAGGCTTTTGCTTTAAAGAAATGACAGGGATGGCCACTACTTAAACAAGATCTGTATCTTATAAGAAGTACTGTATATGATAATCACCTTGGGAAAAGTGTCCATTCAAAGAAATGGCTGCACTGGGAGAAGTTATGGATGAATTGTAGAGTCATATGCTGAAAATCTAGGTTATTTCAAAGTCATACAATCTTCTTTGAACCACACAGGTTAAAGCAGAGCCAAACGAAAAAACCTGTGCTACAGAAGCATATCCTTTAAGGGGTCAAAGAACCAGATAAAAAAGTAATTGCTGTTCAATTGGTTAATTGATTGGATAATGTATCAATCACTGGAATATGTCCAATTAGAAGCTTAGATAATATTTACCTGGCTATAAAGAACAGAATATGTTTACTATTCGTAATTACAATAACCTTTAAGTATCAAGTATCATATCATTTACTATATATTTTCAAATACATTTTCTAATTTGACCTTCAAAAACAGGCCAGGTAAATAAAGCAGGTGTGTTTAGTGAATTCCTACAAAGAACTGTAATAGGCATAGGGAAGTTATGACCATTTAATTTGTTTTCCTCAATTCTAGCCTCCTCTCTCATAGAGATATTACTATATTTGACTTTTCACATGAATAAACTGAAGTAGGAAATTTTAATTGCTTGCTGATATCTGACAGAATCTACATAAAGCCTGTTCTTCATAATCCAGGCAAATTCCACACCAGGTTGTTTAACTCTTAGGACATTGAAAAAACAATCATTATTTAAAGCACTGAAGTACTAACATATAGCTGTAAGTGTATTGGATTTCCAAAGACTACCTTAAAACAAGCGTTAGAAAACTATGGCCTGTGAGCCTGCTGCCTGATTTTACAAATAATGTTTTATTGGAACTTAGCTGTGCCATTAACTTATGTATCATCTGTGGCTGCTTTATACTATAAAATCAAACATGGAAAAGTTGCAATAAAGACTGTATGCACGGCAAGGCTAAATTATTTACTACCTGAGCCTTTAAAGAAAGACTTGCTGACCACTGCCTGGGATTCACAAGGGCCACAAACAATTTCAAATTACAACAAAACAGTAGGAAGAGCGCAACCCACAACAAAGAGGAAATTCAAAACCGTAGCTTCTCCCAGAGAAGCGAATGGTTCTAACTCCACACTGAGCACCCAACCTGCTCATCTGGCTGGGCACCCACTGAAACACCTGAAAGATGAACCCCCAAAACATCCAACTTTGAAAAGCAACATGGCTCGAGGCTCGCGACCACAATACCCGGCAGCGAACTGAGAAACCGCTCCTAAAAGGCTTACCCCAGGGCCCAGCACAGAAGCAGCACTTTGAAAAGCACCAAAACTTTATATGAAAGAAGCCAGTTTGCTAACCTTAAGGCGTTGGTCTGAGGGTCAGCGGCTGCTGAGATGAACTCCGGGGACAGACTGGCGGGCGTAGTCTTTTTTTATGTTTGTTTGTTTGTTTTCCGGTACGCGGGCCTCTCACTGTTCCGGCCTCTCCCATTGCGGAGCACAGGTTCCGGACGCGCATGCTCAGCGGCCATGGCTCACGGGCGCAGCCGCTCCGGGGCACGTGGGATTTTCCCGGACCGAGGTACGAACCTGCGTCCCCTGCATCGGCAGGCGGACTGTCAACCACTGTGCCACCAGGGAAGCACGGGCGTAGCCTTTTTTTTTTTTTTTTTTCCTCTTTCCAGATAGTGCCACCTTTGTGCTCCCCTCTGCCTTGCCCCAGCTGGTGGGCTCCATCTTCATGGTTTCCTTCTGCCTTGCTTAAATTTTGAGGAGAGATTTCTGGCACAAGCAACGACAGATAAAGAGCTTGGAAGACGTCACCCCCCATTCTTACAATAATAACAGCAAAAGCTGAACAAACTGAAATTCACTGACTTTTCTTAAACCCGTCAGATAACTGATATTGCAGCTTATTATTGGAAGGCAGACTGCCACGCTGAACTTTGGAAAGACAGGTGAATCCAGTCAGTCTCAGCTCCTGGACCCATTAACTGGTAGTTTGAACAAATTGCTGGGGACTGAGTGTGGTCTAGCGTGACAGTGAGAAACTCCTAAAAGCTGCAGTCTTTGGTGGATTTCCCCTCTGGAATTCCAGAAGCTTTTAAGAAAAAGAGCCCCCGGGTCCTCCAAAACAAACAGGAAAGAAAATGGAGAAGGGAGAAAGGAGGGAAGAAGAAAAGAAAGAAGGAAGGAAAGAGAAGGTAACAAAGAAAGGTTCCTTGTGTTTCTGGCAGTGGGGAAAGAAAAATAATCTTTGTGAAAATACGCCCCGAATATTCTTGGTAGACCTGTAGAACAGGGTTATCGCCGTGGCCTACCCTCCAGGGAAACAGACCTTTCCAGAGACAAACCCACCTAGAGACAAGGGCATTTATCTAAGTCTAGCTCCCACTACCGTTCTGCCTCACGTAAGCGGTGGGGGGAAGAAAGAAATACTTGTGAAGGTCACAGCACTGGGACAGAGGGCCACTAAGAGAGATTAATCATAAGCTGAGATTTAATCATAATGTTATAGGATGCTTCCCCTCCCCCCCCACATTATTACCACCTCATCAGAGCTCCAGTAAATAAGAATGGATTGTAAATGAAATAACCGCAACCCAAGGACTCCATGTAAGGAGACAAACAGAAGGACACTAGGTGAATTTGAAGATATATACATGTAATCACTTTAAATATGAATGGTATAATCATTAAAAAAAAAAGAGACTGTAAGAGTGGATATAAAAATAACCCACTATGAGTTGGGTATATGAAATGCACTTTAAATGTAAAAAGTCAAATAAGTTTAAAAGTAAAGGGATGAGAAAAATGTACCATGTAAATATTAATTTAAAAAAACCTCGAATCTGTATATAAATTTCCGAAAAAGTAGACTTCAGGACAGAGAAAAGTATCAGGTATAAAGAGGGATATTATATAGATCATAGACATAGACATAGGAATAGATATAGGCAATTCTCCATGAAAATATAACAGATAACGGTCCTTAATGTGTATGCATCTAACAAAAGAGCACCAACATATGAGACAAAAACTTAAAGAACTAAAGGATACATAAACAAATCCATTCTTAGTTTGACACTTCAACACCCTCTTTCAGTAACTGACAGTTCAAGCACACAGAAAATCAATAATAATATAATTACCTGACCAACATTGTCATTCAATCGAATTGACATTTATAGAATACTCCATCTAAACACAGCTGAATAGACACATACAAAGTTTCATCCCAAAGGGGTACTTGTTAACAATTCTGATACTGCTATAGATGTATATTAGAATTGAATAATTAAGTAGATGGATGGCAGATATTAGAAACCACGTTTCTCACTGTTGGAGCATAGTCTAGATAATAGCAAGTGTAGAAGGCTAGAATGACCCATTAGCTAATGGATTAGTGTTGGAAACATAAGTATAAGCTCAGATTTTGCTTAATACAGATGCAGATGGTTGCATATGGAAATATTTATGATATGATTAAGATATGTGTATCTACACATGACAGTAAACACATGTATATTTCCCTGCTCTTACGGCTGAGAGCCTAAAAGGAGGAAAAATAAAAAAAAAGAAAAACCAATACCCGAGTAGCAATAAACACTCTTATTGCCCAAATCTTGGTTTCTAACATCATTCACCAGTAGAAGTTCCCAGAGCTCATTGGAGAAATGGCTGCTTCTGGGAGTGAAGCAGGAAATATACAAAATAAACCTAGAACATCTTATCGTGCCAGAAAGTAAGAAAGTGCTGTGCACAGACACATACACATACACAGAGTCATGGGGCGGGAGGGTGTCAAAATGACACAAAATCCAAATATAAGAACTCCTAATGGCCAAAGCTGGAACAATCTGAGCAACAAAATAAAATAATATTGGATAATAACCCAAAGTATAAAGTAAATATCCATGAGTATATACTGATATAAATAACTGAGTGAATACATAATCAGGAGACCTCTCTCCCATGCATAAGAATCTCTAAAAGTATGCACTTACTCTGCCCTCAATGAGGGGAAGCATAATTCCCCATGTCCTAGATGTGGGCTGTACGTAGGCACTTGCTTCCAAAAAATATAGTATGAAAAGGGAGAAAAAAAGAGTAACTTAATTGTGGAGAAAAGTGATAGACACTACCCCAACCAGGCAAAGCCAACAACAGCAACAACAAATCATATGGAAAGTATGTACCCTTGATTTGGTATGATTAAAATGGCACCTCAGTGATCTTCCCCCCAAAACACACAACCCCAGTCGAAACACTAGGAAGACATTAGTCAAATTAAATTAGAGGGACGTTCAACAAAATTCCTGACCAGAGATATTCAAAGCAGTCAGGTTCATCAGAAACAGTGAAAGCCTGAGAAACTGTCACAGCCAAGAGGGGCCTAAGGAGCAGTGAAAACGAAATGTGTTGTATCCTGAATAGGACCCTGGAACAAAGGAGATATTAGTTAATATCTAAGGAAATTTTAATAACTTGTGGACTTTATTTAATAATAATATATCATTCTTGGTTCATTAATTGTAATAAGTGTACTATACTAATGTAGAATGTTGATACTGGGGAGACTGGGTATGTGATATATGGGAAGTCTGTACTATCAACACAAATGTAAATCTAAAATGCAACATAACAAACATAAATCTAGAATTGTTTGAAAAATAAAGTATATTCACAATTTTCTTGGGAGAGAGACATTTGTGGCCAGAGTTGCCTCATGAGTCAAATCCTATTGCAACACTGATTGCAAATGAATGGCACCCCTAAGAGTTTCCTTATGCATGGTTATGCCCTCTACCTAGCTGTCTGCATTTGCACAAAAACTGGCATTCACTACTTGTATATTTGGGGCAAGCCTAGCTTTGAGGTAATTCTTATGTACCTGCAAGCTAAACGGTGTAACCAGAAGGTTCTGTCTAATTTCTAAAGAAATTCCACTGTGTGGTAGGTAAATGTGTATGAGGTACAGTATTGTATCCACAAAAATCATGTGAACAACCATCTCCTTATCAATCTTCTGCAAACCCAGCTCAAATATCACCAGTTTATGGAGTGTTTTCTCACCACACCTCTCTGCCCTTTCCCCTACTGGGCACTGCTAGCTTTGGGATTATGAGAAATGTATCGTTGCACACCTGTCTCTCATTTAGAGTATATTTTGGGTATTAAGAGACCTTGTAGTATTCTCTTTGATTTTCTCAGCATCTACTAAAGTGCTTGCCATGTAATCGGTGCTCAATAAGTATTTATTGATTGGGGTTTTAAAGGGAGAATTGAATAAATAATAAATATGCTACATGTCCTTAGAAAGAACCAGGGATGAGAACATAGCAGAATAGATTCTCACTATCTTATGATGTGACTTCTGCCTCTTATGATATATGTTACTATGAGTTGTTATATATACATAATGGTATTTTTCATTGCACAACTCTATAGGTACTTAGTAAACTAGAACCAAATCACCTTTAAAAATGCAACAATATAGGATCACGTAGCTATCACATTTTAAAGATATTTAATAGTATTATTCAAATGGATCTTTTGAAGAAAATAATTGCTTAACTAACAAAATATCATCTAAAATTTGCATTTTCAACTTTTCTTGCTGCTTTTAGTAGGTGAAGGACACTTTAAGGACATTGTGTCTTACAAGTAGTTTAACAGTGGTTTACCTGTATGAAATTTAACTTTTGAAAAGATTGACAATGTTTACTCACATTATATTTCCTCAAAGAATATCTACTAAATACTTGAGTATTCCAAAGCAAATTGCTTGACTCTTCTATTACTAATGCGAAGCAGTATGGGTATGATATTTAAAAATTCATTGTTATTCTGATCCTCTCTCATCTGGGGCAATGTGTTAAGTCAAAAGCTAATTGTAAAAGCCACATCTCAGATAATTTCTGCTTGAATAAAGGAACTGTCTGGAAGAAGAGAGGCATCTTGAATTGCTTTATAAAGGTGTGATGTTGTTGAGATTCCCAGTCTCTCAGTGGGAAAGTTGCCATGTTTAACATATTTAATACATTTAACTATCCTACCTTTCAGAAAAGCAATTAGAGGTCATAATGGAATACTCTGATTAACTTAATGTTATATACAGGATGAAAATCAATGGAAGTGATTAGGGAAGGGAAAATATGGGCTGAAACCTTCCTCAGAGATTAGCATACATGCCACAAAAAAGTAGCATTTGGCTTTTGGAAGTGTAAGGCGTGTGGCAAAGCAAGAGTCAGCTTGGAAATGAATAGCTCTGCCCCCACAATGCATTTGAGTTCAAATCCCAAGGTCCCATAAGCTTTGTGCAACCAATTTAATTAGAAAAAAGAATACGTTATAAGGTAGCAAATAATTTACAAGGGCAGAAACCCTTCTGCAATCTGGAATGTTAAATACAATACGATGACTCATTCCTAAAAGCTTCAGCTATGACTTTCAGTTGTAGTTATCTATACATTTTAATAAATCTAGTAGTTTTTATTAATGTTGCAAACCAAAATTTTTTTAAAGGCTGAAAACCATAAGAAATTCAGGATTTTAATGTAATATAAAATTCTGTGTGGGTTGGTGCTACTTCCTCATACATATTCAGTTATATTCTCTTACTCTGAGCTGATAATGGTAATGTTTGCTTTGACACAAAATACAGAAAGGTCCATAGTCTTCTCTCTAAGTAAAAATGGGTAGAATGCACCCCCTGCAGGGGCAGATTATATGGGTGTCTTGTCTACCTTGCCTTTCCCAGATCAGAGTCAAGCTTCATTTCATCAATAGTAACAAGGCATTTTAATTACTTGGTTAGGAACACAGTAATGATTCAATGCTAATAACTGCCCACCATGTTTTAATATTCACTCTACAAATATTAAGAGGAAGGATTTTAGGTTACATTCTTTCCACACGGAGAATAGAAAGAGAGCATGGAGAATAGTCACTTGAATACATTTCCTTTGCAAATTGCTCTAGGTATGTGGCTCCTGAGTTATTCTCTTTCTTCTTTTCATCCTTTCCAGGTTTATTATATTAAAGATTTGCATGGTTTTTGGCCCGAAAGTTTATCAGAAGACAATTTTAAACAAAGAATTTCAAGTTAAAAACTTGAAATTTTTAAAGTCAAATTAAATTGACTTGTATCATTCTATGTTGACCACCTTAAAAATTAAGACCAGAGGGCTTCCCTGGTGGCGCAGTGGTTAAGAATCCGCCTGCTAATGCAGGGGACACGGGTTTGAGCCCTGGTCTGGGAAGATCCCACATGCCGCGGAGCAACTAAACCCGCGAGCCACAACTACTGAGCCCACGTGCCACAATTACTGAGCCCACGTGCCACAACTACTGAAGCCCGCACACCTAGAGCCCGTGCTCCACAACAACAGAAGCCACTGCAATGAGAAGCCCGTGCACCACAACGAAGAGTAGACCCTGCTCGCCACGACTAGAGAAAGCCCGCGCACAGCAACAAAGACCCAGTGCAGCCAAAAATAAATAGATAGATAGATAAATAGATAAATAAATAAAGACCATATTTGAGTATGTATGTAGAAAGATCAAAAATAAAAACAATTACAATTCAGATGTGCAAAAAATCAGTTGATTGATATGCTTCTCAGTGTGTTAATTTTATATGATGACCATATATCCCAATATACAATCACACATTGCTGTGGACGAAATAGAAACTTCTATTTTGTTTTCATCCTGAGTGAAGAGGATGTGTGCTGGCGAAACCAATAGATGACCTGGTGCTCAGTAGTGATGGTGGCTATTATCTTGGTATTTCAGGTGGTTTCTTGGTCAGTTGCTGTCTCCTTTATTCAAAGAGTACTACAGTCTTTAATATGATTCAGACCATGAACTCTGATATCAGTAGAGGAAAGCTAAAGGAACATGCCAGGCTTATTATCATGCTTTTATTCCTAAGGCATAGATCATTGCTGAAAAATACATCAGGGAATCATGTGTGTTTATTTACGAAAGCTTACTTTGTGCTGCCCAACCACATCAGAATAATTCAACAATCCTGTGAGTCTTGGTGTTCAGTTCTCTGTTTCTATGAATCTCAAAAGTCATTGCTTAAAAATAGCTAATCCTTGTCTCTGACTGAGGATTAAATTATGAAAAATAAATCAAGCGCATTCTAAGATACAGAAAATGCTCAAATAGAAAAAAAAAAAACAGCAAAGAAAGAACCAGGGGGAGGTGACAAAAGCAATGTAAATGAATGGTAGTTGCTCTGAATTCCCAATGTGAATTTAGTGGTTTTTTCATATTCTTGCCTAATCTTCTTTCTTTTGCTCATTATTTATTTGCTATTCATGACAACATATACACAAGTATTTATTTTATTCCCTTTATGGGGGGATTATTACTAAGGAGAGGGAAAAATCTAAGTCATATTAAGTAAATTAATATACTGGATTTTTATGCCATTATCTAATATAACAATAATTTGAGTATCCTTAAATAATCAATCTTCTTTCTGTTCTCAAATATGTTTTGAGGGTGTCATTTCTATGGCTGATTAGTAGCAATAAGGAATGGTATGTAATAATAATGGGAAAAGTAAAATGTTCAACACTTCATTTTGATAGAAACAGTTTCAGTAATAATAATATAAAAATAGCTCAGTATGTTTTGAAAAAAGAATACTAATCAACTCTTTATCCTATCTATATGTATATATAATTTATATGCTACCATAACATCTAAAGTAACAAAAAAAATCACTGGTAACCAAATGAATAAAGCCCCTACATTAATAACATAAGGAGGTGATGCAAATTAGAAGCCGGTATGGTATGATGGGTGAAAGCCTGGAATCTAGAACTAACTTGCCTGGGTTTACATTATCACCACTTATTACATGTATGACTTCAGGCAAATTACTCAGTCTTTCTTTGTCCCAGTTTCCTTATTAGTATGCTAGGAGTAACATCAGTACTTTTCTCTTATAATAGAGATTTAAATAACACTTAAAACAACACTTAGAATAACACCTGGAAATGCAACTGCATTAAAAAAAAAAAAAAAGTGAGAGAGATTTAAAGGAACAGCTTTATTTATTTTCTTTTTTCATATCTTTATTGGAGTATAATTGCTTTACAATGGTGTGTTAGTTTCTGCTTTATAACAAAGTGAATCAGCTATACATATACATATATCCCCATATCTCCTCCCTCTTGTGTCTCCCTCCCTCTCACCCTCCCTATCCCACCCCTCTAGGTGGTCACAAAGCACCGAACTGATCTCCCTGTGCTATGAGGCTGCTTCCCACTAGCTATCTGTTTTACGTTTGGTAGTATATGTATGTCCATGCCACTCTCTCACTTCGTCCCAGCTTACCCTTCCCCTCCCCGTGTCCTCAAGTCCATTCTCTATGTCTGCGTAAAGGAACAGCTTTGTTTGACATATTCAGAAACATCTGAAAGAATACAAATCTCATCATTAATACTTTCCTGTTTGGGGACAGTAGCGTAACTGAATGAAGAGTAGTAAGAGGCAGTGACTCCTTTGCAAAGCACAGGGGGGAGCTGAACTCAACACCGAATCTCACCTTAGCGCCAGCTCTCACCCTGGTCACAGTCTCTCACTCCACCTCCATTTGTTCCTCATCATAATTTTTCCAGCGAGGATGCAGATATAGCATTTGTTAGGATTCCAATCAGGGTTCATTATGCAGTACTCAACTTGGAGATGCTCAGTAGGTGATTCTAGTGGATAAAATCTTTGATGTTTGTATTTACTTATGGTGGATAGGTGAACACAAGTGTGAGAAATACGTAGGATTTTCACAGTTCACACTTTTTGCTAGTATGTCCTTTGGTACAGATTTCATTTTCAAGCATTTATGTAAAAAAATAAAGTAACATGACTGTAGACTATTTTATAAAGTGGGAGAAATTTTTGCTCTTAAAAACTATGTTATTGGGACAAATTATTTTAACAATGTGTGATAATGGTAAGGTAGTATGAATAAATATACCATATGATTTATCAGCTTCTAATTTTATTTATATAATCGCTAAAACTTAAAACATTTTCAATTGATCAGTTGAAATTCTATGTAAATTGAATTTGTCATGTGCAGGTATGTTTTAAGTTTTAAAGAGAGTTAAAATTAGCTCCGCAGAGGAGTAATACGGAGGTCAGCTGGGATAAGAAAGGAGTTTCTGAAAACTGAGGTGGCATTATGAGCTGGATAATTGCCTAGAAGTTGCCTGAGTCCTAAGATTGGATAGATGAAAAGAAGATGATAAAAATGTACTCATCAGAGAACATACGGCAACAGGTCCTTAATTTTTTGTTTTTAAAACGAGAAAGGACAGGGAAATGTAGATAGAAGCCAAAGTGCAGCTTTTCGTTTTGTATCTTCAGAGTTGCTGAGAACAATCTGCTTTGTAATTTAATTTTAAATTCTTAACATAAAATTAGAACTGTGGGTATCAGACCTTAGATATTACAACTGGTATGAAAGCTTTCTCTTGGAGCCATTAGCATGTGAACGTCACGTTTTCCATGTAGTTCTAATAAAGCATAGAAATAACTTCATTTCTCCATTAGTTACAAAAGTGAGCAAAACCAACCCTTTCTTTTTTGATAGTTTTAGTTTGTTTCTAAAATATTTATACCTAGAAAAAGTTGCCAGCAAATGTTGTTACTACTTAACTTAGCAGGTCTTTTTCCAAATAAATGTCACAGAGGAGCGACTTTCAATCAGAACATCTCATACATAATGTATAACTTGAGCAATTAATTTTTTCCTTTGGTAATAATGGCACATTACCCTGGAAGGGTGAAGGTGTGCAGGCAGGAAGTAACAGCAAGTTAATTATTGTCCTGAATTAATTCATTTTCTTCTCTCCATTTTTTTTGTATTATTAACCACAGTCAGCACACTGTACATTACATCCCCAGGATTTATTTATTTTATAACTGGAAGTTTGTACCTTTTAGCCATCTTTGCCCATTTCCACTTCATTTTCTTTTTGGCCATAATATTTCAAGAGTAAGGAGATAAGTCTATGAGCATTCCTAAAGTTAAACTTAATATAATTATAATAATTATTATTTTAAGAATCACAACAGGTAAAAATGTCATGTTTGCTATACATTAAGCCCAGTTAATTATTTATATGTATTATTTCAGTTAATTCCTCCAATGATATGATGAGTTATATATCCTTAATATCCCTATTGTACAGATGAATTCCATATATAATCTCTATTCCCTTTCCTAGGACAAAATATTCTATAGATTTGTACCTCTATGTAATCATGAATATATGGTCATTTCCATGTCCAGCCTTATTTCTAGCTGAGATAAACCACTTAGCACTGCAGAAGCCAAAAGAACATATCACATTTTAACTATTAAAATGAATAAGCACAAAGAAATAGCATGAAATAAAGTTGTATAAACTATTGTAACAGGCTTTCAGATGTCCTAAGAACACTATAAATTATATTTACTTTTTTTGTATTTTGCTAATGTTTTCTACTAGTAAGGTGAAATTTAAATTATTCAAACTATATGAAATGCCAAATTGATTTGATATGTTAATGTATCCACTTTATCGATTAGTTTGTAACTTGAAAGAAACATCATGAAAATGTTTCATTTTATTCCGTTTTTAAGAAACACTTGCCTTGATCTTTCTTATGCCCACTTTGGCCAAGGTGGTTGTCTCTCTCCCTGTTCCACTTACTCTGCTGCATCTGGACCTCTGGTTTCTGGGTGGGGATGGAGGGATGAGAGATAAAGGGCATATAAACAAGGCTGGCTCTATCATAATTTCACAGCCAAAGTTCTGTGTGACGACAGGCATCTGACTGCTGGCACTCTATTCTGGAGCTCGTGCATTGGGTGTTTGGAGACATTTTAAGGACCAGAGGTCCCTGTTTTTCCTTAGCCTGTGTGACACAGTCTTTGGATGACTGATTTAAGCTCCTTTCAGCTTCTACATTCTGTGCAAAATTTCTACACCTGGAACCACTTAACCTATGGGAAATTCATGCAGTTTTGCCTTGCCAAAGGCTAGGAACTGCATTTTTCCCAGTTTTAGCCCTCTCTGTTTCCCTGCCATTTCATATCAGGCAGCTTCCCATCCTTAGAGCTCTCTAGGAAAAAAAGACAGCAAGAAATACTAACGTGTCTCAAGGATCTAATCTGTGATTGAGATGCTAGTCTCTAATGTAATTGTGAAATTATAGTTTCCTGGAAGAGGGGATATAGTAGAAAGGAGATAGTTGATAGATGGATATGTGGATGGGAGGATGGTTGGAGGGGTACATAGATATATAAGACAGACGTAATTGGATATGTAAAAGCCACATAATCCTTTTCTACATTTATTTCCAGCTTTTAATGTACTTGATATCTAATGCCTATTTATATCATATAAAAGAACATGAAGCTACCTTGTAGGTTTTGTGTAGCCCTGTGAGCTTAACAATGCATTTGTTACCAAATTGTGTTCTAAAATATGAAGCATAGAATTCTCATGCATCACAAATGTTTTCCTATTCATCACACTTCAAGGGAACTTATTCATATGAGAACTTCTACAGCAATCATCAAAGGATGTGTTTTGACTAAACAGTATAACATTATTACCTTTCTCCACAGCAGGAAATGATATCAGTAAGTACAAACAAGTTAAAATACCAAATTCATATAATTTCTAGAAAGATTTTGAAAAATCTTATTGTAACCCAGAGCTACCCAGTGCTAACCTGGTTAGAAAAATACATTAATTTCACATTAATATTCAACAATGTCAATACGGCTTCTATAGAGGACCAAGTAAAATAGATTGGGACTCATTATTACATTCATTTAAGAAATATTTATTGGTCACATACCATCTGCTAGAAACAATTTTAGACAAGAACAAATGAAAAAGTCCTACAATCCCTTGCTCAATTAGAGTTTACATTCTAATAAAGGATAAAGGCAATAACAAGTAACATATATATAATGTACTTGCTACAAAGTAGCTGAGTGATTTGATGCAAAGAAAGGCAGAGCAAGGGACACAGTGGGAGAGAGTGGTCCGGTACGCCTTTCTGAGGAAGTTGCAATTGATCACGGACTTGAATGAAGTGAGGGAATGAAAAATAGAAATGTTTGGAGGAAGATTGCTTCAGGCCTAGAGCATGGCATTAGAAGAGGTCAGGGCACACAGAGATAAGCAGACACAGGATAATATATGACCTTGTATGTCAGGTCAGAAAACTGATTTATATTTCAAATGCGCTGTGAAGCCCTTGGGATCACTCAGGGCTAGAAAAGAAAGGGATCTGTGCATTCCAGCAGAATAAGGTCAGCTGTTACGATGCTGGGCTGATATTTATTGAACTCTTGCGTTTTGTCTGGTACTACGTGTGCTTCCTGTTTTACTTATTCTTCACAACAATCGTGTGAAATACATACATTAGACCTCGTTTTACCGATCACAACCTCAGATACGGAAAGATTAGACAGTTCGATAAAGTTCACGCAATTATTTAAATAAAAGTGAACTAATTCAAACTCAGATCTGATAGGCTCAAGCTATGTGCTTAGTGAACAACTATTATTGCTAACATTTTCTGATCCCTATAAAGGATTTCAATATTTTCCTGTTTCAACCACTAGTAATTTAAGACTTACACATAAACCTGTAAGTTAATGAAGGGTGCTGTTTAAGTAGTGCAGGTATTAATGCGAAGCTGTGCTATTTCATAAATATCCTCGCATTGATTTACCTTTATTAAAATTTACAAAAATGAGACCTTAATGTCATGTCTTTAGCTTAGGATACAGCTGTGTTCTTGCAACAGCTGTGTGACTAGATAAAAAGGTTAAAATAGTTATTGAAATATTACCAAGTATAACTTCTAGAAAATTGCAACTTCTCTACTAGAATCAGATAGTATTTTCTTGATATAGTTTAAAAGGACACTTTCTAGACTAGCAAATAGGTATCCAGCCCTGAATCTCTTTTCCTATGTACCCTATGATTGAAAATCCTATCATTAACTAAACCAGAATTTATTTTAACACATCTTCTTAGTGCCACTGGACTCAAACACTAAACTTAGTGATGCAGATACTGCATTTATATAAGGTGTTCATCCAAGTTGATAAGTTGTTTGTAAGGCTTTCATTCATGACTGAACTAACTGCAAGCCTCAGAAGACCCTATTTCTTTTTTTCTAATCTATTTTCCATGGATCGCTTCATCTGCTGTTTATCATACATTCCAGTTCAACCAAGATCATATAGCACTATTTTCTAAATACAGGGTACAGCCATTCATGGAATAATTCATGAAAATTTCCCTAACTATACTCTTTCAATTTTTATGTCCATATGATAGGAATATAAATGTTCTCTCAACCCATACATTTTTTTACCTGCAAGTTTTTACTTTATTTTTGAATTTTCTTTTGTTTACTGTTCGTACTTTTCCCTAAGTAAATAATGATATGAATATACCAGGAGTTACTACAGCTTATGTCCTCTCTACTACATTTAATATCTTCCTAAATTGTTGTATTTCAAGTCTGATTTTCTCAGGCTTTTGTAAAATGGTGATATCTGTGTTGCTGACATAATGGTACCTGATTGATACTGATGAAAAAATTCTCTTCTATTACATGGTATGGATGGTATTGTCTTAAAGTACAGAGAAAAAATATATTGTAGCTATTGAACTACTCCAACTTTATCTCAAGATTATTTGAAGTACTTGATTAGAACATATATGGTCAATTTGGTTCAGCTCAGTTTCACATGCTATTAATAAAAAATGAACACATAAAGCTATTTTGAGGACACAGTATTCACTACTTTCTTTCTGTTCAACCTGTGAATTTTGAATTCCACTTTGATTTGGATAGAATAATTGAGAATCATTCTTACAAGGTTGATTAAAATTAAAGTGTTTTATTATCTTACTATCTAATGTTACCTTAAAGCTTTATGTCCAGCAGCTTAGCATACTTCCTTCATAATGGTACCATAAAGGTAACTATTGTACCTAATTTTATATTCCATAATAAAAAAAATGACACAGAAGAATCAGTTATAGTCTAATCTCTTAATAAAAAAGGAAATGCTGAGAATTTTATCATGTTTTATTTTGTGCATGGTAAGAGCAAGGCAGCTGATCGTAACATTTAGGATGAATAATAACTCCAGTTTGAATCCAGTATTCCTTTCATTTATATTATTTTTAGTAGCAATAAAATTAGAAATCAAAAACTAAAATTAAAAAAATTTCACACTTCCTACCATTTTCTTAAAGTTCAAATTTAATGTTCAGTAAATGTTGATATGTGTTTTATCATAGTATTGTGACATGATAAAGATGTATTTTGGATACATAAGAAAATAACATATGAAAATCTCCTAAACAAAGTCTATGTCCCTTTTTTTATATAAAGCTGTAATATCAAAGAGAATACAAATTTACACTATATCTTTGAGTAATTAACAGATACAAAGCATCTGTCTAAATTTGAAATCAGTTTTAAAATGTGGTCTTGATGACATTTTTAAAATATCAAACTAGAATGAATCATAGACTCTCAGTCAGACGCTTGCTTATTCATAGAGAAGAAACAGTTTTTAAAAGATGTGTATAACCACCGAGATTCTCCTAGGTGTTTATCTCTGTAGAGTATCGGGAACTTAACACACATAAACTCTTCACTCTTACTTTGTAAGATTTTAAAAATGGATAAATGAAATAATATTAAGACAATCTAGATCAGGGCCCTTTTCACATTAAACTTTCAAAAATTTTGAGAATTTGTATTGGATGGTATTGGAAAAATGTCAGAGGAGTATTTCAGGGGCACACTAGAGCTGGCCTGCCTTGGCACCCGAGAGCTGACTGTTAGCTTCACTTCCCCATACCTGCAGTCAGTGACAATGGATGGGTAGCTTGAAATAACCATGGGATACTTACCCCAAGAATATCAGAAAACATTATAAATTGGGTCTTTTCCTTTTTCCCAAGAACCGGAGTATACAACTCTTTACCAAGAGACTACCAGTTTGCGCAAATACACATTAGCATTTAAAAAAATTATTAATAAAAAAGCCCTAATTATTTGACTGCATAGCCGAACCAAACATGCATGCTAATCTTTTAAAGCGAGGTCCCAATTCATTAAGGTAATCATAGTTTTCATCCTGATCAAAGACTGCTGACCCTAAAGAGCTCAGGGATCCAGCTAAGGACCCTGTCCCCTCAAAAGCATAGGTCTGGAGGGAGTCAAAAGGAGGGGCACAGGGATCAGTGTTAGCCTCTTCGAGCTTTTCTAGAATGAATTTCCTGAATACGGCACTATCTGGGCCAACCTGCAAAGACTGCCTGTACAGACTCCGAATTTCTACCCTGGTGGCTCTCCGAGTCTTGCGTTCCCGCATGACTGTGCCACCCTGCAGCTCTACTATGTCAAATGCCTCTGTATCCTCCTCTCCGCCACCTTCATCATCATATCTGAATATATTCTCTCTGAAATCTTCACCTTTCTCAGGAAATAGAGTCTGTTTCCTTCGTTGTTTCAGACCTAGGTTCAAAAAAATAAACCCTGTCAAAGAGAGCATACAAGAACATTAATTAACACAAATATAATACAATATTATATATTATAAATACATATGCTTCATATTACCCATAATATTACTATTATATTATAAATATATAATATATAATAAATATCATATATTAATATGTTATCATATATTTATACTAAACACATTATTAAATATTGTATGCTACAATATTTTATATTATAGATTATACACAAATATATAATGTACTATTTAATAAATATTATGTCATAATATATTATATAAGATATTGTTAAATATTGTTATTTATAATAAACTATATAATTCTTGCTTCTGTTACAAGCTCAAGACATAAGCTTCGATTTTCTGATTATAAGACAAAAAGATATATTTGCTATTGAAAATTTACTGAAGGGACTTGCAGAATGACAAGGAAGTATAACAATCTTTCTGGCTGATGGTTTAAAGTAGAAAAACATCATAAAAATATAGCGAATTGGGCTTCCCTGGTGGCGCAGTGGTTGAGAGTCCACCTGCCGGTGCCGGGGGCGCGGGTTCATGCCCCGGTACGGGAGGATCCCGCGTGCCACAGAGCGGCTGGGCCCGTGAGCTGTGGCCGCTGGGCCTGCGCGTCCGGAGCCTGTGCTCTGCGACGGGAGAGGCCGCGGCGGTGAGAGGCCCGTGTACCGCAAAAAAAAAAAAAAAAAAAAAAAATATATATATATATATATATAGTGAATTGTTTATGATGATCAATTTAAGATTAAAAATTTTATATTTTTCTTATATATTGAAAATGGAACAAAGCAGAATCTATATGCATCTGCCAATCTCAGTAACCAATGATCCATGTTAGTGGAAGTTAAGTACACAGAACTGATTTGTTTTTCGCCATTGAGACAAATTCTGTGGCATAATTATTTTCTAAGTTAATATTTATTGACTACAAAGTATGTACCAGTCATTTTTCGGAAAGCTTTACATTTATTCATTGATTAGTTATAATACCCGTATTTTATTATAATTCTCTATTAAAGATAAGGAAACTGAAGTGCAGAGAGATTAAGTCACATACCCAGAGTCACACAGCTAGGAAACAAAAAGCTGGCATTCAAAACCAGAAAGTTGGTTCAGAATCCGTGCTTTGTTATACCATATTAATTTCAGAAATTCCAAACCTATCAGGTTTCTGAACCATAACACTGGTATGTCCACATCGATCAATTATATAAGATAATTTTAGGATTTTGTAGAAACAGAACAATTTCAGAATGCTTTTTTAAATATTTAAATTTTAAAGAAAAGTGCGTGTGTATATGTGTGTGTTTGTGTGTGTTTCATGGATAGCCAATCCTTACACAATCTTGGATCTTATGTAGCTGTTCAGCATTTCATCTATAAGAATTGAAACAGGAAGTAATGTTATTAATATTATCACAAAGAGAAATACATTAGGCCATATTTTATACAAATTTTACATTTAAAGAAATTGAAATAGTGTTCTTGAAATAAGGCCATCGTGTTTGAATCCTGGCACTGTACTTTAATACAGCAGAGGTATATGGTTGAAATAGAAAGGGATCTAATAAATAATTTTTCAATCTATGAAAATTGAAGAGCGTATTCTTGAAACTTTCACAGGAAACTGATGACTACTGGTTTACCCTGATTTCCCACCTTCTCAGTATTACTCGTGCCCTTGACAGTGAGGCTGCCCTTGGTATTTACTTGCAGGGTTTCGGGACTAGGTTTAGTTCTGTACCAGTGAGTAACTTAGTACTTGCATTCTGCAAACATTATACTGTTTTTACTACTTCTTGCTTCTGATATCTAGCTATGTAGCTCTAAATTCAGTTTCATGATCAAAGATCATTAAAAATAATTTTGAAAAACTGAAGCTAGGTAGAAATGAAGGGTAACTTTGAATGGTAAAAGAGGAATGGTAAAAGAGGAAAGCTTTGAGACAGACGAGAAGAGTGAAGGCAAAGCAAATTCTGAAACATTTTGTATGTCCCTTTGAGCAGTGAGTTTGGGATTCCAGAACCCATGGCTGATACCATTGCTGTCAACACTCTGTAAAGTTGTGTTGGCTTCGATATGAAGTTATGAGGGAAAGCAAGAGAAGGGTTTAGATTATATATACTGGTATGTTAAAGAAAGGGAAAATGTTTTGCTAGATGCATGTAGTTTTGAAAGCCTGGCTAAAACATTTGGGGCCTCATTTGCCTCATCCGTAAAATGAGAATAACTTATCTCCTTGTGAAAACAACAGCAGCAACAAAAACAGACAAAAACAGGTGGAGCTATTTTACTATTTCTTTTGTGTTTAGCACTTTAAGTAAGACCCTCTCTTTTACATTTTTTCATCTTAACATTTACTTCCTCAATGCTCCTAGGCTTCAGTGAGCTGCAGTATCATGTTGGATAGAGGTGTGTTATGGAATATTAGCACTTCATTTACTAGCTGCATGACTCTTTGTAAACCATATAACTCTTGGAATTTCACTTTCTTCATCTATGCAATGAAGGTGATAATAGTCTCCACTTCTTAAGGTTATTTTGAGGATCAAACTGCATAATTTCTGTAAAGCACTTAGGACACTCTCCTGGAGTATAATAAGCACTCAATGGAATCTCATCATTATTATTACTAATTTTTATATTGCTACATATGTTGCAATGTGTGTGTCCAAAACACTCTTAAAAGGATGGGCACAGGTATACTCATATACTCATAGAATTCAAGGATCATCTATTTTCAACCTGAAGTGCATATTCACTCTATTTTTCATTCACTCCACTTGATTTTAGAATTGTAACACATTAAGAAGGGCAATTAAATGCAGACACACACACAAGACCACACATACCATTATAATGGAATTAACTCTTTTCTATATTTATCATGTTACTGTCAATAAATGAAGATATGCTCAGTTCACACAACTTACCACATATTATCATAATGCATATCAGAATAGCAATTATGACTTCTGTCCTGAATCCCATGGAAAGCATAAGATCTTTATTACTGCAGGTCTGCGTGCTACCAGTGTCATCACAGGCACAGACGTGTATGGTAAGGGTGTTTGTGCTTGTAAGTGATGGGATTCCATTGTCAGCAATTAGGATGGATATGTAGAAGACAGGCTCTTCTTGAAGGCTGAAACCAGTTCTATTAGTCAAAATTACAGCTGTGTTATCTAAAACAAAAATCCATGTGCATGATTTTTTCAATAATACAAAAGAAATTCATACCAGTTAAATGTACTAGAGGCAGCAGTGTAGAGATCAAATAAGTTCAAATAGGGAAGAGCAAATTTCTGATAAAAAAGATAAGAGATCAACTCAAAAAGTCATTATTGATTTTGACATTGCCTAAATCCCAATTTAAAAATTAGATAAAGTATATGAATCAGTTCCAAAATGTTTTTTGATAAATATATGAAATGTACATGTGGAACACAGAAAAGAAAACAGCATTTTAATTAGATATAATAGTAAATAGGGGGTATTAGCATTAACTTTATAATGACAGTATCAGTTTCATTCAGGTTAAATACTCATGACAGTGCTTTTTCTAGTAGAAACTCATTATTTTCACAAATACCATTAAATACACAAGGTTTTCAAGTCATCTCCCTATCACAGCAAGTGATCTCAAATAATGTATTTACTAATAAGACAAAAGAATTCATTTTACTTGGCGTAAAAGATTCTATTAGAATGTTTCATTTTGCTTTGACATTATTAACCCATTTTCTACTTAAATTTCAGAGAATCGTTAAGCCTTGGTAGTACTGATTAATTCACCTAGACAGAACATTCAAAAAATTAACAAAAATAAACAATATATACTTCAACACATTTGAAATTGCTTCTCCCTCAATCCCAAAATATTCTAAATAGTCTTTTCCAGTGCAGTTTATTGTGTCTCAGTACTAGTGTTTCCCCCCGACTTGACTTTGATTTTTGGTAGTGGCATTCCCTGAAATATTTTCTGTGGCAATCAAACAAATTTTAGAAGACACAAACAAATAAATGGAAACATATAAATGGAAGACTTTGAAATAGGCAAATGCAAATAAATGGAAGTCTTTTGAAATGTATGCCTACTTATGACTTTTCCCAAATCACCTTTTAAAAACTAATTCTCCATCATGCTCTTGAAGTCTATAAAACTCTTGTAATTTTATTCACTAGGCAGATTGAAGAGGTGAGAGAGTTTATATATTTTTGGTATGTATTGCATTAAATTCCTTGTAACTGCAAACATTAAACCAAATCAATTATTCTCTTTACGTTCAATATATTTATTTTGTCCCACTAACTTATTTTATATTTACATAAACAAATCTAACCCACAGCTTATTTCTTATATTAATATTTGCATTTTTTAAAATCCTAAATCTATTTGAGTTTCCTTCACTGGGGAATTTGACAAAGGCAAAAGGAAAAGAACGTGTCTGCATTTATTCTCCCATAACAGATCTCCCCTTATATGGAGCTTAAACTCAGTTGTAAGGAAGGACAGCTGCAGGTGTTTGGTTATAGATGCTTGAGTAATGAATCCTACGGTGTTTCATATCTTTGAGATATGAAGCAAAATTAGAATAGAAATCCATGTAATGACAAAAAAATATTTTACTGAAGTGAAGGAAAAAAGAACAGAGTGGCTTTGTAAAAAGTTATTCCCCTTCTATATGGGAGGAAAAGGAATTCTGTCCCTCTGTACAAAATCCTTTAGAACATTTTGTTCTCAGGCTGATATAATCACTTCGTTTTGAAGGAAAAAGCATAGTCTTAAGCCAATTCCAAATACTTATAGCTCCTAATTAATGACTCCAAATATCTTTCAATCAATCAAGCTAACATGATTATATATAATCATGTTATATATATATAACATGATTATATGATTCAATCAATCAAGCTAACATCATTTTCTTCCCCAGACATGGGTTGAAGTTTGAGTTATGTGAAGACGTGAAAGGAACCATGATGTCAGAACTGCAATTATATTTGCAAGGTCATTCAGACTTTACAGGGGCCTATAGCCAAAGATGACTTGAAAAAGTGCTTCTAATTTAAAGAAATCCAGTGGGAAATGGGGAAATGATATTCCTAGGACACTACTTTGAGTTTTGTTTCCAATTTCCATTGTCACTCCTTGCTTTATTTCTCAACATTATCATATTTAAGGTATAGTATAAAAAGTAATTTTACAAATTTCCTTAAAATTAAACAAGATTCTCGAAGAAGAATGGATAGAAAGTTATTATGAGTGAATGGCATTACCTTGATTATCTATGATTGTAAAACTTGAGTTATTTTCTACCACAGATACATTAAAGTAAAAGTGGTGATCTTCTATGGATTCATCTCTATCCACTGCACTGATGGTCTGAATCACCTAGAAAAAAATAGGGGATAAGTTTTTTATATTATTATTCAGAAAAATGATCATTATCATTATTATATTCTTCTTATTATTAGCTTTTATTAAAATTGCTCTACCAAAATCTTTATGGATATTGCAGAGGATATCTCAAACTGGTGGAGAATATGAAAATATTTTTTCAGGTTAAAAATATGTTTACTTGGGGCTTCCCTGGTGGCGCAGTGATTGAGAGTCCGCCTGCCGATGCAGGGGACATGGGTTCGTGCCCCGGTCCGGGAAGACCCCACACGCCACGGAGCGGCTAGGCCTGTGAGCCATGGCCGCTGAGCCTGCGCGTCAACGTGAGAGGCCACAGCAGTGAGAGGCCCGCGTACAGAAAAAAAAAAAAAAATATATATATATATATATATATGTTTACTTGCTCCTTTCAAAAGAACATTTTAATATTACATAATAAATAAACTCTTGTTAACAGAGGAGAAGATTTCCATAAGCTAAGTTCGTTAGAAAACATCCTCCCATCCTTCCTGCCTGGATTTCTCCCTTCCTTCCTTTTTTCCTTCTCCCTTTCTTATCTGAATACCAACCATTATGATTTGCTGAAGTTATATATTTCCTGCTTATATTGACAGCATAGCTGTGGTAAGCTTATTGTCTTACTAGAGTATTTGCTAAAGTAATGAGCTTTTAAATTGATTTGAGGAAGTAATGCATTTAAAGCTTAGGGGCAATGTACATGATTTCCTTGACCCACAAAGATTATAGGAAAAGTGTTCCATGTCAAATAAATCCCTCTCTCTATCTCAGATCATAAAAAAGTGAAATAATGCAACTATGAACAAACGACAATTAGTTCTTTGCTTTCAAGACATGAAAGTGTCAGTCAAGTAGTTAATTATTGTCAAAAAAGAGATGTGCTGTCAAGATCAAATAATGAGATTGTGATTAATTCTGGAAATTAAAGTAAATTGACTATAGAAGTTATTGTTTTGAATTTTCTAGAATGAAAGTGCTTTTAACAATGTGTCAAACAAAAATATCCTTAGTTACAAGATGACAGACCCATAATTTATAATGTTACACTTCAAAGGGTATCTCCCCACATGCATAAAGAACCTTGTGAAACTAATGCAATTTGTACATTATTTCTCTACATTGATTTATCTTTTCCCTCATAACACATTCTTAATTAAATCATAATCATGTAGTGTTAATTAAATAATCTAATAAAAGAAAACATTTTTATTCAATTCATGCCTACAATAATAAATGTTCATCGTATGAGGATAATTATTTTATTCTGGGTTATTATAAGATTTTGTATAGCCAGGGCAAAGAGCAAGGACCTGGAAGTCTGATACTCTGAATTCTGCCTTTACCACTTAATTTTCTAAGCTTAAAAACTGGAGATACTTTTTTTTTTTTAACTTTTTAATTTTTTTGGCCGCATCACACGTCTTGCTTGTGGGATCTTAGATCCCTAACTAGGGATCAAGCCTGTGCCCCCTCCACTGGAAGCACGAATTCTTAACCACTGGACCGCCAGACGATTCACTTTGCTGTACACCTGAAACTAACACAACATTGTAAATCAACTATGCTCCAATAACATTTTTTTTTAAATGGAGATACTAATACTTAACTTTTAGGATTCATTTTTAGGATTCAACGTCTTAGCTTGTCAAAGTGCTTGTCATATAAGCAGTACACATTTTTACGTGTTTTTTTCGGGAAAACATTGTCTTGTTGGGATTTGCATAGGATGGTGTCCTGAATACTGTGAGTAATCCTGTTATGTATATATTTGCTCAATTAAGATGGATAGCAAATTGTAAAAAAAAATCACGTTTATCTTGTTGGCATGTGCAGCCTTGATGTTTAGACAAGGAATAATTTATCTTACTACCTGACTTTCTGTTTTAGACACATGCCTCTGACTAAATGTTGAAAATGTTTTCCCTTCCTGTATGAAGGCTCAAGAACACTAGAGAGATTTTGACTTTGTATATATTTTTAAATACTTTAAAAACCAAACTACCAGGGTGAGCTGTGACAAAGCGAGAGAGAGGCATGGACATATATACACTACCAAACGTAAGGTAGATAGCTAGTGGGAAGCAGCCGCATAGCACAAGGAGATCAGCTCGGTGCTTTGTGACCGCCTGGAGGGGTGGGATAGGGAGGGTGGGAGGGAGGGAGACCCAAGAGGGAAGAGATATGGGAACATATGTATATGTATAACTGATTCACTTTCTTATAAAGCAGAAACTAACACACCATTGTAAAGCAATTATACCCCAATAAAGATGTTAAAAACCAAACTACCCTATACATATGTATAGGTAAATGGAATATGTACAGGTTTCTCCTGCCTTTTTCAGTGAACATACCTCCACTTATAAATTGCTTTGTAAACTGGGTTTCCATATGTTTTATTGGGTTCCACCACTTTACAAAAATAGGAACCCACTGACATAATAGAATCAGTCACATAGTGGGTATCATTAATTCTACTGAATCAACCTCGAACACGTATATTTTTCTTGAAAACGCAAATCTCTAAAAAGGGGTCAACATTAATATACCTTCAAGTCTTTTTTTTTTTTTTTTTTTTTTTTTTGCGGTACACGAGCCTCTCACTGCTGTGGCCTCTCCTCCCGTTGTGGAGCACAGGCTCTGGACGCACAGGCTTAGCAGCCATGGCTCACGGGCCCAGCCACTCCGTGGCATGTGGGATCTTCCCGGACCGGGGCATGAACCCATGTCCCCTGCATCGGCAGGCGGACTCTCAACCACTGCGCCATCAGGGAAGCCCTACCTTCAAGTCTTGAGTGAGGATATTGATTTTTTATTTTAATATAACAATGGAAAGTTTTTCATTTTAATTTTCAAATAAATTTCTAAGAAAAATCCCTATTTGTTGCATTGGATAGATTTCTAAACTATATACTTATATCTACTTACCTGGAGCCTATCTCTGGCCTTATACATTTATGAGAGAAGCAAAGAAATCAAAATGTAAAGCTCATACAAAGAACAGCTGTGTTTGACAAATTCTGAAACTGTAGCTTTTTCATTTCTCTTTGCTCTCTGGGCAGAATTTTGTCCAATTTCCCTCTGACACAGTACATGTGATTTCCTGTCTATACTACTTTGAAGTCTACAATGGAAATATATTTTGTAAGCATAGAGAACCTAACAATAACCACCTTTTACTGAGAACTTACCTATTGGCCGGGGTTTGTTCTATATATTACCATAGCTGATCTTTGCAACAATCTTGTGGGATAAAACTTATCATCGTCCCAACTTCATATTTTCTTATATTAAGCTTCAAGTCAGTTATATATCTTAGGTAGGTAAAATTGCAGGGTCAGAATTTGAATGTAAGCTGATGCAACAGCTGGTGTGAAATATGAGTAGTATATGTGCCCCCCAGAGCTTTTTTTCAACTTTATTTAGATATAATTGACAAATAAAATTGTAAGATAAAGATAATCAAGGAAGACATATAATCATTTTCCTTCTATTAATTACCTTTCATTATGGCTTTTTTTTTTTAAAGAGGCACCCATGGACCAGCTTACTAGAATGTCATTCCCAGATTAAATAGCCTGATTTTAAATCAGTCCAATACTGATTTCTCCACAAACTATAGGTATGGCCTTTGTTAAACATGCAATTTTTTGAAAGCTAGTCAATAAGCAAGTGTTATATACTGTGATTTGGAGCAAACAACTCAATTGAGTCTGTTTCCTTACCTCTAATAGCAGATATCAGTGAAACCTACTTCCAAGGTTAGTTGAGGAACACATTTTTGAATTATTATGAACTATAAATTGAATTATAAACTATAAATCAATACACAGGTACTGAGTATCAATTGATGTAAATTATTAATTCCTTGAAATGTGCTTAATAAATAATTTCTCTCAATGCAAGCTATATTAATTAACCAAAAAGTAGGAATTGCAGTAAATGAATATGTGGAAGGATTTTTAAAATCTTATCAAAATTGCTTATCTAGTTAAGACTGTCACTTCTTATAGTACTTCCAAATCAGATTCCAAATCAGATCTGTTTGACAAAATAAATCTATAGAATTCAAAAAGGTTGTTGAACACCTGTTCAAAAGGTCAAAGTGCTAATTAATAACATAATAGAGCGACAAGATAATTGAGTCTGTAGTCTGTTTTCTTTCTTTGTTTAGAATGTTTTTAGGGGAAAAATGTTGAGATGCTCATGATATTCTAATATTTTGGTCCTAGGCAGGGGCAGAGCTACTCTGTTTTAAAAAAATAAGTTTTCACAAAATTTTACTAGATGTATATAAAAGCCGTAGATATTGCAATGTTTTGCCATTAACTTGTAGAAATCTACCCATATTCTGTTACAAATTATACATTATCAGATTTTTATCTCAACATATTTATTTTTTATTTTCCTTTGACAAATTAAATTTTAATCAGTCTTTATAAGTTCACATAACATCATCATATATAAATTTAAAATTAAATTATGAAAATATCTAATTAATATCCCAAATGTATCCATTTAACAAATATTTCATTGACACTTGGAACATGCCACGTCATCTCAGGTCTGGGTGTCCCATGGTGGCTGGGGTCAAGAGTGTCTCTCTCGCCACTGTTTACATTCTAGTGGAATAGAGGTAGAAGCAGGACTGCAGACTTAGAGTGTTGAGTAAGGACCTAATACCTAAAGTACAGAATAAAAGCGTATAATAAAACACCTAAAGTACATAATACTTAAACTTTTGGTGTCAGAGGACCTGGCATCTAAACTGAAATTAGATTTTACTTCAGAGTTGATTGGTGGCCACACAAACATTTATTTAAGGAGGGCATTTTACAGAGTTTGGACTTCACACCAATGGCCACTCACAAGTTTTAAACTGGGAAAGACAAAAGTATTTTTATTTAGAATCCCAAATTATTGGGGGAAGTTTTGCATTTTAAAAGGCTCATTCTATGGGCATCCTTAGTGTGGGTATGAAAATAGAAGACCTAGTTAGCAAGCTTGGGAGCAACCGGTTGGTAAACAAAACTCCTGGATGTGCTATACAAAAAGACAGCAACAATCAGTGATAGGATGTAAGTTATTTTAAATGGGAAAGTACATATAAATTACTGAAGTGTTTGCATAAACTGAAGATGGTACAACATGCTTCCAGATGGAGATACAGTTTCCCAGGTCCCCAATTTTCTCTAAGGGTAGGTCGATGTCACCAAAGTAAGGTCTTTTTATCATTTCTAAGAAGGCACACAATATATTCTTCTGACCATTGCCGCAAAACTTAAAACTGACTGTCATAGAAACGGTTTACGTGCCTACAGGCTTACCTAACGATAACTAATGAACAACCGTAGTATATCTCTGCATGTCGGCTGTGAGATCGGGTAATTCAACATTTGATTTTACAGGAATGTCCCTCAGCAGAACTAAGGTTCACTGCGCAAGTGTTGCTGGCCCTTGAGAGCTTAGTAAGAGTGGGGATAGGGTACGATGACAGATTACAGAAAAATTTAGGAGATGGAATCAACTGAACTTAATGATTGATTGGATATAAAGAATAAAAGCCTAGAAAGAATTAACGATAATATCCATTTGTCTTTCTTGCACGACTTGGTGAACTGTAGTCATTTTGCTGGGGACACTAAAAAAAAGGCGGGCTTGGGAACAAATCTGGTGTGACCATAGGACACCCGAGTAAGTATTTTATCTAATTAGTTGGACCTATAGCTTAAAATACAAGAGAAAGAACTGGCATAAAGATCTAGAAGTCACTTGAATATGAACTGTATTTAAGACATATTTGTGGAGGATAGCAGGAAGAGAGTCTGAAAAAAATGAAAAGTATAGGACACAAGAGAGAAAGGAAGATGAAGAGAAACCAGGGATCACACTGTGGGATCACAGAAATTTAGTCAAAAGAATACTTTTACATGGAGACAATGTCAATGTCTTTACATTAGACAGTGTATTGGTATGAAAGAATCTAAAAATCACTGCTATTACACTTTACTTCTGGAAAAGAGATTTGGTATAAGTCAAGATAATGGGAATCATTAATTTGAAAAATAACTATTTACACCAAACAGAAAAGACAAATTGCCCTAATGTCAGCTCATTTATTATATTCACATTTTGCAAACCAATGAAAAATTTTCTCCTTCCTCTCCTCCCCATTCTGGCCATTTACACACTAAGAAGAGAAATAAAACTTCTGTTTACCCACATAGGCCATTAAGGAAATGTCTGATTTCCTCCAGAATACAGTGCAGCTATTCTGCTATTTTGATCTTCTATAATGAATGTTATTATCTACCCAAAGCAGATAGATATAGGAGACCTTTTAACTTGTCATCTTGTCCAGCTGTTTGAGCCTGTGGGAAGTGGGATGGGAGTGATTTTCATAGTATGAGAAAACATATAAAAAATATCCCTTTTGATTTTTAATTCATTACATGTGAAAATCACAATATTCTGTATATATTGTGTCAAATAAACATTAAAATTAATTTCATCAGTTTCTCTTTGACATACTAAAAACTTTGTGATAAGAGCACTTGACATGAGATCGACCCTCTTAACACATTTTTAAGTATCGTTAACTATAGAGACAATGTCGCATGCAGATTTCTAGAGCTTATTCACCCAGCTTAATGGAAACCTTATGCCTGTTGGATAGCAACCTCTCCTCTTTTAAAAATATTTTTAAATGTGCCTTTAAGAAAATTTAAAATTCTGTCATATTTATTTGTCAGTATTTTACTAGATAATCTTATCTTCTCAAATAAATTTTCTTCTTTCCAGTAACTCTGTTTTGTATGTATTTTATATATTATTGTGTGGACCTAAGCTTCAGAACACTTTGCATTGATAGTGTGGAAAGCAGGAATTCCTTTCTCATTACTGTTTTAAATTATGCTACCATGTGTGTTTCAGTATTAAGTGAGATTTTGACTATTGATTTGAGTACATTATTTCATTCTTACTATTTATATTATGTGTGCATTTTGACTCATTTTATTTGTAATCCAAAATTTAAGTTTTGTCAAAGGACTTCTTAGCATCAAATGAAAAGTTTACACATATTTTTACATTATGTGTATATTATATCACTATATCTAAGGAAAATATTAATAGGTTTTAAAATATTGTTTTGTTATTCTCCTAAAAATACTGAATATGTTTTCTCTTATGGATTGGGCTTTTGGTGACATATTTAAGAACTCTTTGCCTAGCCATAGAAGAGAATTTCTTCTCCTCGCTTCTAAAAGTTTTGTTGCTTTAGGTTGACATTTAAATATATGATACATTTTGAAATAATCTTTGTATAAGGTGTGAGGTTAAGGTAGAGTTTTCCATTTCCTCCCTATGAATACCCATTTGCAACAGCAAAATTTGTTGAAAAGACTTGAGAATTTAAATGTATTTGTGTATCTTCTCCCCAATACTGCTCATATCATCCAGATTTCAAATTATTAGAACACACAAATATCATATTATAAAACAGGGATTTAATTTTTACTCCTGTTTATCTAATTATTCTTTCTTTTTCTTGATTTGCATTCTCAAAGGTATCATTTCATTGTCTTTCAAACAATAGTTTTGAAATAAAATAATTTGGTAAACAAATATTAACTTAAAGGAAGAAAAATGATAAATGCAATTTATTGAATTATTGCTCCAGAGATTTAAAAAAAGCTTAATGTTTCAAACCAATCAAAATAAATCAAGAATCTGACCAAAAAAATGCCAATAAAAAAAAAACCCAACATCAATAATATGTTTATATTGGTTTTTGTAACTTTCAATTTTTATTTTATAAGTAATGGTTTCCTTTAAGCATTGAATGAGAGACATTAACCTGCTTCCACCCTCATCTGCATACACAGTGACAGTGTTGTTTCTATGCACTATCCAGCGTACACAGACGACTCATAGCTCATCAGAATCTCTTTAGAAGGGTATGGGCCCCATGTTAAGAACTTGTAATGTATGACACTACTCTTAAATGTTTGCTGCTGTTAGTATTTACAAAATTACTTTAAATAAATTTCAATTCTACCAATTTTCTCATTTAATAGTATTTTTAAAGTATTTTATCTTTACTAACCCTTTTGTAGAGCAAAAGTTGTATCATTCTTTTTCTTATGAGAAGAATGGTATTCAGCATGGTTAGATTATCACTGAATTCAGTTAGTGTGGATGAGTTTAGTCAAGTTCTCTTGCTATTACGCCAGGCAATCTTTCTATTATTGCTGCTTAACTGTCGTTATTGATGTTTCATTCCCACAGGAGGGGAAACATATTTGAATTACATAACTGATTTTTAGACAATAAAAAATACCAATCAGTCCATACCATGCCCCAAATTAACACTAGAAAACAAACGTTCATTGCAATCCTCTCTAAAGGACCACTTTGTCTCTCAAAAACATGAAACAAAAGAAGACACAACAAATAAAAAACAAAGGACAACAGGTAGAGAATAAAGGGAAGAAAAATTATTTTGCTATCCTTTTCATTTTTTCTCAAATGCTAAGAGAAGCAAATCCATCAAACTTACACAAATACACCAAGTTATCATTGGAAAGCTGTGTACATGTATTGCTTAAGACTAAATTAAAAGTGTAGTAGAGGGCTTCCCTGGTGGCGCAGTGGTTGGGAGTCCGCCGGCCGGTGCGGGGAACGTGGGTTCCTGCCCCGGTCCGGGAGGATCTCACATGCCGCGGAGCGGCTGGGCCCGTGGGCCTCTGGGCCTGCGCGTCCGGAGCCCGGAGAGGCCGCAGCGGTGAGAGGCCCGCGTACCGAAAAAAAAAAAAAGTGTAGTAGACAATGCCACTCAAAAAAAAGAAAAAAAAACTACAGAAGCCTGAGTTAATAAATACTTTTTTTTTGAGTCTGTGGTCACTTTGATGCCAAGAACGATAATTAGCTAGAAAGAAAATGGCTTGTTGTTTAGTTTTCTGACGTTCTAGCACAGTTAAGCAATCTTCAGTATCTCAATAAATTCATCATTAACAAATTACCAATGTTTGTAAAACAATCAAATCCCGATTTGAAATAATCAAGAAAATATTGTATATATAATAGAACATGGTTTTAAGATATAGATATATTTGTTTATAAAATTTTTAATAATTTTAAAATGCGATACTTTTGCCCTTCCTACTTATTCATAGATCTGCACTATAAAAAGCGAACCAGCAAAGCTCATGGAAAATCTCATGAATTCTTATACACATAGTCACATTATAAGCTTTAAAAAACAAGTTTCACAATTCAAAGCATTTTTCCCTAATTGTTTTTGAACCCAAGTTTTAAAAATTTGATAATCTTGATGTCAAAATAAAGGTAAGGGAAAATGTTGCTTTTATAGGATGACATTGATTGTTCTGGAATCTAACTGTTTCAAATTGTGCTACTTCAAGACTCATTAGTCTGGTTGTTCTAATAATCTAGGAGCTAATTAGAAAGACTGCTTTTCTTTTATTGGTTTTAAGGTGATTTATTAGGTAATTGGTATTCCAAAACATCTTTTATTTTGTTTGTTTTTCCTAAATTAAGTAAAATTATCTATATGCTTAAATTATATTTTATACTCATTTTTATATACTCACTTGGTATTTCTATAGTCATAAGTAATTTACAAACATGTTTTCTATAAATCAATTCATTAAAAATGTTCACTTCCTATGAATATTAGCAGTAGATTCTATTATAAAAGACTATACAGTAAAATGTGGTTTTGATAAAAATGAAAAATAGATTAATTTATAGTAATACATATTATAGAAAATGATTTGGATAAACTTCAATAGGACCACTATATTCTAGGGAAAACATTCACATTGACAAATCATTAACATGTCATCTGTAATGGATACAAAGTACCTGTATATTTATTTATTGACAAATTTATTCATAGTATTTCCAAAAGACAGTTACTACATCAGTATCAAGGAACCAGCTTTTAATAAGATGATTTCTTATCAATCAGCATGCCCTCTTATATGTTAATAACAGAAGCACTTTTTCTTTCAGTTTTTGCAAATAATTATTTTCCCTCTATCTTTTGCCTTTATTTTAAATTAAAATTTATTGATATACCAAAAATGTATAGGATTTGTGAATATATTTACTTATAATGGAAAACATTTACTAAATTTGACACTGTTTTCAATCATTTTATTTTTTAAATAGAATTTGCTTCTTCATCCTTTGTCTTTTAAGTTTCTGAGAGTGTGTGATATGTAAAATTGATTTTTTATCTTTTGGGTATCATCACCTTATAATATTTTTCATATTAATTCTATTACATTTAAGAATAGAGAGTCTTGTACTAGTCCTAGGATTCAAGTCTCTATTAGACATTTAGATGAAGTATTATGGTCAAAAAGCCCATGTCATTTGCCATAGCTGTGTACGTATATATTGTACACACATTTATGGCAGAACTATCCTAACTAATGCTGAAATATAAGTGGGATTATCTTTTGCAATTTGAGAAAAAATTATTTACCTCTAAATATTTATAAATGTTCTAATTAAAGAGGACCTCTGAAAATTATCATACCTATCTTTCTCTAAAATATATTAATTGTATATAACTGAAGAAAATAAAGAAACTTGCAAAGAAATAACAAAATGAGATGGAGTTTTCCTTACAGTGGTCTTCAATATTATTAAAAATATGAGAGAGAGAGAAGAAGAGAGCTAAGATAGTAGGGTAAGAGAAAGAGAGAGCAGGGTTTTCCTTGGTTTACATGGACAGATATCCCAATTTTATTTACTGATATTGCATCTACATTTTCTATAATTCTCCACTAAAAATATCACAGAATCTTGGAAAAATAACTGATTTGAGATCTTGAACAGTAAATATAAAATGATCCTATGTATCAGTCTGGTTCCAATTGAGAGAGACAGTAATTAAAATGAAGGAAGTTTAATATAAAGAATTATTAAGCTATAATAGGGGAGTAACTATAAAGATGTAATGAGAACTCCAAAGGGCACTCTGGGGTTCAGTGAAATCATCTAAGGACAGACAAATGTGGAAGGGAGACAAACTTCAGATGTCCTTGGAGGAGGTGTGGTTGCGGCATCTTGCACGCAGGGCAAAGGAATTTACTGGGCTAGAACCAGTCTACATTCTCCAGGCAAACACGGATAGTCCTCCAGGGTACAAGTGGGCTGGCGGTTGGAAATGCAGAGGGAATTGGGAGACCACTGCAGGTGCAAGGCCTGGAGCACACAGTGACGACACTGGCAGGGCTGTAAGACCTCCCCTGGCCTGGGCTGGAGTCCTACGGTCGCCAAGCGAATGTACATTTGGGACTTTGGGAACTGTGCTTGTGGTTAGGCAAAGCAATACATATATTTCCACACATCCAGCTAGCTGGTCAACCGTTCAGCATGAGAAAGGGAAAAGCAAAAATGCTACACACATAGAACCAGGAAGAGGAGCCCTTTTCCTCCTGCAATGTGCATTCAGTGCCTTTTATTGACAAGACTCAACCTTGCACTCACAATAAAAGATGCTCTAATGGGCCAATCCATTATCATAGTTTCACAGTGCCAGTTCTTTTTAAGCAGGTACTGATGGATGAATGTGCAGCTAGGAAGCAATAAATTGGTAAGTGGCAGAGCCTAGAACATATTGCTGTACCAAAAACGATGAAAGCAATCAAAGACTAATAGGTCGTGTCTAAAGTACACAGAAACGGATACAAATTCTGAAGACATATTTTTCTTAACATTGCCCATTTATAAATCTGTGATGTAGATTGTTTACATTCTTTTCTTTTGTTTTTACTTGAGTGTATGTATGTGTACCCATGCAAACGCACATGTATTTATTATTATTATTTTTTTTTTGCGGTACGCGGGCCTCTCACCGTTGTGGCCTCTCCCGTTGCGGAGCACAGGCTCCGGACGCGCAGGCTCAGCGGCCATGGCTCACGGGCTCAGCCGCTCCGCGGCATGTGGGATCTTCCGGGACCGGGGCACGAACCCGTGTCCCCTGCATCGGCAGGCAGACTCTCAACCACTGCGCCACCAGGGAAGCCCACAGGTATTTATTTTTTAAACGCATGGCTCTGGGTTTTTTGAACATCAAAGAGGACTTCTCTTTGTGTGTGTGGTGTGGGGAAGGAGAGTGTGTGGGAGAAAAAAGAGTGAACTTCACTTTGGGATTCTTAGTATAAACAAATTCACACCAAGTCCATTGTCCTTGGCACAAAGTCTCTCCTCAGATTTTACTATTAAGAAGTTTTATGTTTCTTACTCCAATATTTTCTAAATTACATATTCTCTATATTTTATTCTTAGCAATTAACTTTGGGGAACCTCAGGCTGAGAGGTGTATTGCAAAAGGTTCCTCTTTCTCATTATATTCCCTTTCTCATCTGCAATCAAAAGGTGAGATTCTTTCCTCTCTGCTTTCACCACCCAAATTTCCTGTTTGCCATCTGGGGAAGTATATGCTGTTTCTTCATCTTCTCTTGGCTTAAGCCAGAATTTACACTATGTGACATGTATAGTTCTCATTTTATGTTTTGATGGTGTAGCCACTTCCTTATTTTATTGATTATTTATTCTTTATTTTTAATAAAAATAAATTCCCTCTGAAAAATTTTAAACAGAATGCTCTTAACAATATTTCACTTATCAGCACCATTTGGTTTTGTTGTCAAGATTATGATAAACAAGTAACTTTTACTACCCTTTGTAATATTTTTATGAAACTTATTTATATAGATATAAAACTTAAAATAATTATGGTTTCTGCATAAAAACCATTCAGTTACACAAGATATGCTTTATTATCTTTTAAAGCAAATATTTTCTGAGAGCTTAATCCATTAAGTTTTAACGTTCACACATTACTATCAAACATTTAGGAATGAGTAAGAAATTAACAGCACTTTTGAAAGTTTGTATTGGCACCCTGGGAGGTATGTATTAATATTTGGTGCTTTGTTTTAGTTGTACTTGAAGGAAGCTTACCCAGTAAATTTCAGACCAGAAATATGAGTGTAAGTTAGTCTGATTCCACATGTAACATCTAAGAAAACATGGGGGAAACCGTGACAATCCAGGAGCCATGATAGCCCTAACGCCCATATTATTTTTTCTTTTTCCATGTTATTAAAATAAGGTCATTGCCATGTGCTAGGAAGAAAGTATGTATGGTAACGTTGCACATATTGGCAGAACTCAAATCGTCCGTCCATTGAATTGATTTCAATTCATAAATCATAGTGTATGTAGCAGTGCCAGTGGGAATTTTGAATTCCCATTGAATTTGAATTTGAGTGGAAAACCATTACAGGTAGCCATGCTATGTACCATTCTTTCAGGTACATATAGACCTGGGAAAAACTCCTTGGTTTGATAGTGACATCTATGAGCCCTCTAAGAACTATTTGATGATTTCTGGCCTTCCTCCTTAAAGGAAACTGATTGTAATATAGGGCTGATCAATGTGACTTATTCTGAATTTGAGCAGTACACATTCCGGGAAGGAGGTGAGGATCAGCTGTACTGACCTTATTTTAATTTTTGTCCTTAAAATTGTAAATGTAATTACTTATGAGTACAGAAAGAGAAAAACCTCTTTCCTATTTCTCTTTGGATTGAGCAAGTAATCTAAGGATAGCTAGTCTTTATGATTAGAAGGGCATAGATAAAATGAGCATCATTCTTGGAGACAGATATAAATGATAATTCCTGCTTAACCACTTATAATCTATATGATGCTGAAAAAGTTACCTAAATTTTTGAAGCATAATATACACATCTGTAAAATTATAAAAATATAGAATTTCATAGATTTTCAATGTTGGTTTACATTTAAACTCTTAGCAAGTCACAAGAGAACTCTATGCCACTGCATCCAATGGACATTTTTCTTCCACAGCAGAGTTTAACTCTCAGTATAGTTTTAGAGTTCATTGCACCAAAAATCAGTATTTGTGTTACTTTTTGAGCAGTTATACTTATTTCTAAACATTGGTATTTCATTGTTTTTACTTCTTAGAAGTGTCCAAATAATAAAGAAATATCAATTTATCTTTAAATAAATAAATTAACCCTATCTTCAATTACTGAATGGTCACACTGGATACTTTTATAGATCTAGGATACATTATAAGAACTTAGTGATATGATTCTTTTTATGCCTATTTCATCATCCTACAAATTTCATCATTACTTATAAAGTTTTCCCAATGTGCTTTTTAAAACTTATATAAAACTTGTATGATGAATGGTCTAGAAGGTTGATGCAACAATAAAATAAATTTTCCCATTGCATCATTCTCTTCTTTGTAAATGTATTGCTCAAAGTATTGCATCATCTTTCAAAAAAGATATAAAAGCAATGATACACTAACTTTTTAGTCTGATATTGTTCTTCATTAAAAACAGTAGAAAATTCAAATTTAAAATTTTACATCCATAATGACAAAGAAACTAAAATTGCCAGAGGAAGATATTTCACAGTTCTTAGGTGAATTAGAAGATGAACACCAAAAGCAGAAGCCAGCACTATAGACTCAAGATGGTGAAACTGATCATGTGAGCAAAGCTTTAGACTGTGAGTCCTCAGATGAAGATAGAACACATGAATATTTTCAAAATCAAGAATCAATGAGTGAACGATATGATTCTAAGGATAAAGAGAAAATATAGTAATCATCCTTTTAGTCATTCAATAGGAAGGATTTCCTTACAGAATATTTTTAAATGAGAATCTGGGCTGTTCTGTTTTGCTAAAATTAAATGTGACAGTGTTTTTTCATCTATTATAAAATTTTTGCAGCAAAATCTATTTGATTTATCCTGAAAATTGGTGAAGACAGAATGTATCCAAATGTAACTGGAAGGAAAAGGATGCAACAGAATATTTCTTCTTAAGTAGATTGATTATGCTATTTGCTTTTTATAAATCTAAAGATTAAATGCTCTGCAATCATGGAACAAAGAAGATAGCCATTCTCCAGCAAAAATATGAGTTGTAAAAGATTTTTTAAAACTTCTCAAAGTATTATATATTGACAAATATGTATTTGCCATGTTTGCATTTTATTAACATTTGATCAGGAGGGCCATAACATTCCCCTCAGCTTGACTCAGTTTCAGACAAATTTCTTCCTGACTAGAGACTCCTGATGTACATTTTCTTAGAACAATTACACTAGAAAACTTCTAATCACAAAATCTTTCTCTGCCCCTTTGGAATAGAGATAAATCTTCTCCCAGCCTTTTCCCATTTTATAATGCCGCATGGTCTTTCTCAAGGACCTGGAAACCATTCCTCTGAAATGTAATCATCAAGAAAGACAGGGCCCCTATCTCCTGGTCTCTATGGGAGATTGGGAGCCTAGCTTCTGCTAGAGTCAATCGGCAAACGTAGATGGTCTAATCACATTGACCAACCTCTCCGCTGATGTGCCCTCCAGGACGTTTTCACTAGCTCACACCAGTGTTTAAAAACTCTCCTGCTTTTGGTTTCAATAGATTTAAGTTCTCTCTCCCCTATTGCAATAGTCTCGACCTTTTGTAATAATCTTGGATAACATCTTCCTTGGCATCCTTAACAAGCGTCCGGTGCAATTTTGGTTTGCCACATTTTAATAAAGTTGTTTGGCACTGTCTCTTTATATAGCTGTGAATTGTTTATAAAATATATATTTTTAAGTAAATGACCGAATGGTGAACTGTGAGAACTGTTTTTTCCCCTGAAATAGTGGGAATGGAGGCTATTGATACTTCTTCCTTCAAAAACTATCACCTCTATGCATGTCCACATCAAAAATCTTTTTGTTCCCTTTTTACCTCACTGGTCACACCTACTTTGTATCTTTTGCAGGCTTCTCTTCCTTTAGCAAATCCTTAAATATTGCTATTCCCAAAGGCTCTGCCCTATGTTCTTTCATATTCTCACTTTATATTTTCTTCCTGGGTGACATCATATACTTTCTTACCTACAAATATTCTAGTAAGTCCCAAATTGTTGAATTTGAATGGACCTCTTCTTTTCTGCTTTTACCTGACCTGTAAGCAGTAAATAAAAAAGGTAATAACTCCCTCCCCCTTGGAACACTTTCTTTATTTGGTTTCTAGGCTCCCACACTCTCCTGGTTTGCTCCTTACAACTCCCAGTACTTACTACCGAGTATCTGGGTCTCAGTCTTTAGACTTAGTCTTTTCTCTGTCTACTCTCTCTCCTTAAGGGGTCTTATCACACTAAAGGTTTTAAATATCACATATAGGCTAATAAATACAAATGTATATCTACAGAGAATTGTAGAGAAAAATACCCTATCATTGTTTCGAGAAACATAGTCTTCATGCTCTGTTCATTTATTCAGCTAATTATTATTATCAAGAATATCAAAATAAACTCACTCATTTATCACAAATATCTTATAATCTAGAAAACATGCAAAACTAGAGACAACTCGTTTGACAAATGTATAAGATCTATTCAAACTAGGTATAGATAGGGAGCAAAAACATGATGGTGAAATGCATGGATTCTGATGCCAGCACTTAGGATAAAATATGTCTCTGTTTTTTCTTAGGAAGTAACTTCTCTGGGCCTCAGTTTCTTCACCTGGAAAATGAGGCATGTAATATATTTTCCTCATATATTTCTAGAGAATTAAATGGGTTAATGCTATAGTGTTTGCTAGAATCATGTGTGGGACATTGTCAACATTATTTATTTGTTTAAAATTGATTAGATTACTTATGGTAAATTTGAGTTCAGTTTGCAATATAGTTAAAATTTAAACAGAATTAGATAAAGACATTTCAGAAAGGAGAGTTGATATGAACAAAACTACAAATTAGAAAGTGTTATCTATGTTTTAAAAAACAAGCAGTTCAGAGTATGAACAAGATTTTTTTTTTTAAATCAAGGTAGATAAAATTGTGACCAAATCAAAGACAGTGATAAATATGAGGCCAGGGAGTTTTGCACTTTTATGTGCTAGTTTTGGAAAAACCACTGAAGTTTTTTTTAACACTGAAGTCAGAAAACTGTACTGTAGGAAATTTCATCTGCTCTGCCTTCTGCTATTATTTCCTCTGTACCTAATGTCCAAAGACTCTTATGATCATGCTTTCACTGTCAGTGAGCAGTGAGTAGAAAAAACAAACACTTATTTCTCAAAAAAGGTGATTATTCTGCTATATTATAAATGTACTGACTTCTGAGTTCTTGCCTAAGAGTCAGGGTCTGTGAAAAGAATGAAAGGTCCACTGAGTCAGTAAAGATATGAATGGATTCTAACGCAATTGTGAAGGGAGCTAGCTCCTACTAGGAATGTATATCTCCATCTTGCCACATGATGCAAAAGTTGCAAAAGGTTATTATAAACATTTTAAATTATGATTGTTATTATAAATGACAATTGAGGAGTTAGGATAAAAGGTCCAGTGTAGTCATTGGACATAGGTAGCATTATTCTAGAAGCATTTATCACCATGAGCTAGAGCTCTGGTCTAAGTCTTTTACTGTGCAAATCATGTTGCATTCCCAAATCTTCTGCCCAACTCAGCCTGGTCAAGACCACTGAACATGCAATTTTGTTGGGTAAGTGGACCTACCACCAAGAACATTTACAGAAAGAAATGTATAGCGTATGAAGTAAATTAAGCCTATTTTTTTTTAAGTTTGAGTCTACATTGTCCCATCAATGGGGTACTCTGAATACATTCATATTTACGTAAAGTATGTAAAACAACAAACCACACTAGTTTTATACTTTAAATTTGACATATATAACTATAAAATATAGTACTACTTATAATAATTGTAAAAATATAATTTACCTGACATATGTAAATATGTATAGGTTAGAAAATTGTAAGATAAATTGATTATTCCCCAAATTATGTGACTTTGAAGGAAACTGACTTACTACATTTAAAGTATCATTTATTAGATTTACATGCATTATTTACGTGATTTTTTAAAAAGTTGCCTATTTGTTGATGTGTCCAGGTAACCAGGTATGTTTGAAATGCTTGAGAAACTTAGATATATCAAATTTTTAAGCATAGATCTATTTGTAACACCAAGTTTAAAGAGATGTCTAAGCCCAGTGTCTATAGAAGCGATGGGTCCCAGTTCACTTGCATTCTGTTTTTGAATCTTTCTATCCTATGTTGTATGTTCACAGGTTTCTAAATCAGTTTGCTTTTGGATCTAGAGGACAGTGTGCTGCATTGTGGAGAGTCTCTGAAAGTTTTATGTTAACCTTTCACTTTATCAAAAACCCTGGGTACAAATCCATTTAAAATAGATATTTTAAGTTTAAATTCATTTGTATATTTATAATCATTTTTTATTATTTTTAAAAATATTTAGGAAATACTTATAGGCAAGATTTGAAAATTCTTTCCAGAATAAAATATATTCTAGCATAAACTTAGCTGAATAAATTTCACAAGACATTTTAAGACTCATGTAAAATCCAAATTGTCTCCAGCTTGCTTTATCGATAAATTCAAGCCTACTTAGAATAATTGATTTTTATAGTATATATACTTATTCGGTATTTTGAAAACTAGTTTATAAGTTTTTAAAATGTTTTATGACATTTAATAGGATACCTAAAAAAATGTAAAGTTATTGTGTACTGGAACTGAGACACTCAAAGAAGAATCTAATTTAAACTCTACATTTTACAAATGAAAAAAGGTAAGCTCCACATGAGAAAATGTGTGGAAAAAAATTATGAAGTAATGATAATTTATTTCAAAATGCGTATGCTTTCATAAGTCTTTACATACTTAGTAATTCATTTGAAATTGAGTTTCACTTGTGTTGATGTCTGATATATTTTATATATCATTTTATCTTTATCTTCATGATGAATGGAAAAATAAAAGTTAATTAAAATTATTTATTCTATGGAATCACAAAAAATAATTTTTCTTTATTGAACTGACAAAGTACAAAGGATTTACTCTTGAATCCTGAGTGTTAGCAGATTTTTCAAACATTTGAGGAATTTGGAAGTAGAAAATGTGACGTTTACATATTTTTTTAAAAGAAAGAAATTTAAATTATACAGAATTTACAGCATTAAAGCATGAAATTAATATAGCTAAATAACGCTTATTTTTATCATTTCAAAGTGGGAGGAATACATAGCAAAAGTTATTCTATATAATACAAGGCAATGTTTCGACGTCGGCAATTTATTATGGATTCTTACCTGGCCAGAGACTGCATTTTCACAAACGTAAGTCTCATAGTATTCGGAGAACTCAGGAGCATGATCATTGATATCGAGAACTTGCACATACACAGGGACTGCAGAACTCTGTTCTATACTGTCTGCAAATTGAATAAACAGAATGAAAATAAAGAATGCTAATGCTGTCTTTAGGGGAAAAATGGTCATGAAAACTGCATTAGAGGCTATGTGGTACATTTTTACTTTACTTGAATAAAAGCTGAGGACAGGATAGGTATATAATTCATCTATTTATCAACAATACAGCCTAGAAAAAATGTTCTCAACACATTCAGCTCAACCAGCGTTAATCCAGTGCCTTGTATCTGCCATGGACTGTAGGAGCTGTTGAGGGAAAGTAGTAAAAGTAAAGGAGATAGTCAGGTACATGAGCACCCTCCACTCTAGTTGTGATGATCTAAATTGTCTTCAGACATGGTCAAATGTACTAGGAGGCAAAAATGCCTGCAGTTGAGATGTGTTGCTCTATCATAACTTTCACAAAGGCGCTTGCTCACCAGAAATGAGGAGAATGATGATTTAGTCCTTGTGTTAAATATGAAACACAGAGCCAGTGATGGCGGAAGGATGAAAAATAGCGGGATGTTAGCCCCTTCTAGAACCTGATCTGGAAATGGATAGTAAAAGTTAAACTACACATATTTTTGACCCAGTCATTAGTTTGGGAAACATATGCTACAGTCCAAGGCACCAATATATAAGAGTATGTAATCCAATTTATTTATTCCAGAATTGTTTGCATCCCAACCAAACAACTGGAAGTAACCCAAAAGGGATTGGGGAAATAAATTACCACCAAACTATGAAACTGTGTATGCTTATTAAAAATGAATGCATCAATGTAACACATGTAGTAATATCATGAACTTTAAAAATGTATTTTAATCTTGGTTCTCAATTTGAGAAAAATGCTTACCACTCTTTGTCTCAGTTGGTTTTCTGTAAAATGGAAATGATACTAGTAACAAGCTTATAGAGCTGTTATAAAGATTAAATGAATTAATACATATGAAACATTTAGAAGATCACTTATATAAATAAGCAATAAACACTAAATACTATTATTTTATTTATCTACTAACCAGAAGTGATATACACGATGTTTTGTGAAGTGCTAAAAAACAATTTGCAGCATAAGGTATTGTATATTTGTATATCATTATTTTAAATCTTTCTTTTTTATTTTAAAAAGCCATGGGAAGGTACATACATTGAAGAGTGGGGAGAGGGAGTTTCTTTTGTTTGTCTCAGTGTTTTTATTTATAATCTTACACGCTCTTTCTTTTATAATCACAAAGCATTATATTTGCAATTGTAATTCATAAGGGCAAATACAAATTAAAAAAAAAAAGGCTTAACTCTACCTGTTGAAAATTAGGGAAAAGTCTTTCCTTCCTTCCTCTTCTTAGAGAAGAGGACACAATATTTGTGTCTAACAATACAAATAACACATTTTAAAGACTCTGCTTTTTAATAACTTAAATTGTAGTACTTCTAATTTAACAGAAGTTAATGATATAGTCTTACAAAAAATTCCCCTTATATATAAAATAAGATTACAGTAGCTGATTATTTACATAAATTCATTAAAACATGCTCTTTCAATAGTTGAAGGCTACTTTACATAGAAACACCTTTTTCAAAGATGTCCAGTCCTCCTTTGAACTGATTTGAATTCTTTTCTCAGCAGTCTTGTAAGTAATGATATAAATAATTTGTTCTCAGAAATATGCAATGAATAAAAGTTTCTTGCTTTTAGACAAACATCTTTGTGTTTTCTGACACCAAAAGCCTTGGCGTTTCTTCCGTGCAGCAGGCATTTACTCCCCTGCAACATTTGCTCCCCATCATTTATCGTTTAGTTAAACAGAAAATTCAAAACCCAGACCCAGTCCTTCTGCAGTTTCCAAAGAGCTATTCAATGTATGACAAAAAGTATGCAAGAGATGCTTTGTACTCCACCATCTCATCAGCCTACTGCTCAATAAGGTGAGTAGTAAGATATATGTTCAAAGACTTTCAAACAACAAGCCAAGAAAGTAAACATGATTAATAAAATTCTATGCAAAATCAGTTTTGAAAGGACGCAATCTAAAACATTGAAAACTCACAAATTGAATCCTTTACTGTACTATATTAAAACCATTGACTAAGTAATAGGGAAGATTTTGATAATCCTTTCCATTGTGTTCTATCCATTCTTTTGAGCCTGAATGAATATGGTTGATGTAATTCTGATTGAGAATTCTGAAGACACAATCTAAGTGGTAAACTGGGATGATTTTATCTACGTTTTGCAACCTGAAAATGGAATCATCTGCTTCTCTGTGAAAAAAAACTGGTCACTGCTGATTATTAAAGACGTGACTATCAGCACTGCTGACACAATGAGTTTAATTTGAACACATTTTACTGGGCAATATTTTATATGCCCAGTTTGAAAAAACTTACAAAATTTATATTCAATTTAAAAAAATTGAGTTAAAAATGCATTCATGAAAAATATGGTAAGAACATATAATTATATAATTAAAAGTTCTTAGAATTTCAAGGGATTTTTTTGTTTATTTCTTGTGTTTTTCTGAATTTTCCATGATTTATTTCTTGCATTAAACATTATTTATTGCCATAATAAAAATGAAGATATTTAGTGGTAAGTATATAAATAAGCTGTAGTAAGACTGTGCAGACATTTTGAATTTAAAATAATAAATTAAATGAACATGTATGAATTGACATATAAAATACCATTTAATTCTAATTTCAGCAACACTTTAGCTTTTGTCTCTATGTTTAGAGATTACTGAATGGTTTAAAAAATATGGGGAACCAATATATGGTTCCCAAATGAGTACTTACATTTTTCTGTGGCTGTAACACTTAGGTTATACCAAGCACTAATCTCTCGATCAAGAGAGTTAGTTGTGAAGACTGTACCATTGTCATCAATACTGAACACTTTGCTTCTGGTAATAGAATACCTGCGCACACACAAATAATTCCTTAATTTTATTATTTTCTCCACATAATACTCTTTAAAGAGTGTATAATACTCTTTTTAAGCAATAAAATATTATCAGGTCCACACTCTACACAGCTAATGCAATGCTGAACAATTTTCAATAAGGTAAATTCTACATTTAAGATTCAACTCAATGGAGACAGGAAAAACAAAACAAAACACCAAAAACCTAAAACAGTTCTAGATTTCAATTGACACATGTGAAATCTAGACACATGTCACTCATTCTTATTCCCAGAAGAGAATTTTCATAAGTGAATGACTTGGTTAAAAAGAAATGGCAAATGTCTTTTGCAAAATGAAGAGAAGTACAAATAAACAGGGGTAAAAATGAAAGCTTGTGAACCTTTTTTTTCCTTTGAAGCAATGTAAAACAAATTGTCAGTTTAGGCTGCTGAGTCTCCTTGTTACACCACATAGTTACTTTCTAAATCTGTGCATCATATTATAGTTACTTGATTGCTGACATATGAGAAATGTTTGTTTTTATTTAAGGAAATAATTAGATAATATCTAATAAAAATAAAGTATGTATTTATTACATGTATTTATATATGTATATATGTGTGTGTATACACATATAAGCATATCTATATATATACATAGATAAACATATATACATATATAAACATATCTCCTAAAAGTGAGGAAGTAAGGATAGTAGGTGTAATGTGCTATTATTAAATCATGCATGGAGAAAGCCAGATAATAAAATTCTCTCATGCAAAAGCCCGGAAAATAATCTCAAATTCCACAATGAAAGAAGACTTTGAAGTACTCAGCATGTCTTATCTGCTTGCAAATGATCAATAATTAAAATTAAAGAAGAGTAATAACTAGGGTTCAGTGATGCCTTCTCATTGCATATATATTCCTAAAGATTTTGATAAGACATCAATGAGATTTACCATAATTATGTGGCAAAAGATGATAATATTTTAATCTTGAATTGACAGTTCTCTAAAAATATCACACTAATTTGTAGGTTGGTTTTGAGGGGAAAATTAAAACAGAAACTACAAAGAATTAAGCTTTAAAAGAATTCAGTTTTAGCTCTACTCATTTTTAAACCTTTATAAGCAATTTGCTTACATATCCACAAGTGGTCACATTTCCTACTTAGATTTGTTGACAAAACGAAACAGTAGTTTAATATTTTGTAGTAAGCGTACAGAATATCCTGTTTCTATAATACACCATTCCAAATAAAACCAACCAAAAGTTTGAGATTATTTCCTTATAAAAGTTTTTAAAAATTATGACCCTGAGTCATCAGTAACATTTTAAATAATAGTGAATACACACCATTTAAGAAAGGAAAGAAGTGTTTAACACATATTAGAAAGAGCTTGAACTAAAAACCTTAAAATATAAAGTTTTAATCTTTGGTTTGCTTCACAGTTCCTTTTTTAAAGACTCTTCATTCCTCTAAAAATGCTGAGTGAATAGAATGTGGCTATGTAATGTTTTCTCACTGCTAAGAGCTCTTGACAGAATGATAGAAACAAATGATTCTTGCATACATATAAGGATGTCTTTATAGCGGGTTCTTAATCTTTGTACGCCTCTACTATTCCCACTTCCCAGAAGAAAAACTGAGGCACATAATAGCCAGGCCCATATACAAAGCCTAGAGATTCCCAAGTAGGTGCAACTCCACCAGATCATTCAAGAATTTTAAAGTACTTTTTTAATGCACAGGTGAAAGATGTTTAAAGACAGCCTCTTCCACTGGTGAAAGACGCCATGATACTATACATAGAGAATCCTAAAGATGCCACCAGAAAACTACTAGAGCTAATCAATGAATTTGGTAAAGTTGCAGGATACAAAATTAATGCACAGAAATCTCTTGCATTCCTACACACTAATGATGAAAAATCTGAAAGAGAAATTAAGGAAACACTCCCATTTACCATTGCAATAAAAAGAATCAAATACCTAGGAATAAACCTACCTAGGGAGACAAAAGACCTGTATGCAGAAAACTATAAGACACTGATGAAAGAAATTAAAGATGATACAAACAGATGGAGAGATATATCATGTTCTTGGATTGGAAGAATCAATATTGTGAAAATGACTATACTACCCAAAGCAATCTACAGATTCAATGTTATCCCTATCAAATTACCAATGGTATATTTTACAGAACTAGAACAAAAAATCTTAAAATCTGTATGTAGACACAAAAGACCCTGAAAAGCAAAAGCTGTATTGAGGGAAGAAAACGGAGCTGGAGGAATCAGACTCCTTGACTTCAGACTATACTACAAATCTACATTAATCAAGACAATATGGTACTGGCACAAAAACAGAAACATAGATCAATAGAACACGATAGAAAGCCAAGAGGTAAACCCACGCACCTATGGTCAACTAATCTATGACAAAGGAGGCAAGGATATACAGTGGAGAAAAGACAGTCTGTTCAGTAAGTGGTGCTGGGAAAACTGGACAGCTACATGTAAAAGAATGAAATTAGAACATTCCCTAACACCATACACAAAAATAAACTCAAAATGGATTAGAGACCTAAATGTGAGATCAGACACTATAAAACTCTTAGAGGAAAACATAGGAAGAACACTCTTTGACATAAATCACAGCAAGATCTTTTTTCATCCACCTCCTAGAGTAATGGAAATAAAAACAAAAATAAACAAATGGGACCTAAAGAAACTTCAAAGCTTCTGCACAGCAAAGGAAACCGTAAATAAGACAAAAAGACAACCCTCAGAATTGGAGAAAATATTTGCAAATGAATCAACAGACAAAGGATTAATCTCCAAAATATATAAACAGTTCATGCAGCTCAATATTAAAAAAACAAACAACCCATTCCATAAATGGGCAGAAGACCTAAATAGACATTTCTCCAAAGAAGACATACAGATGGCCAAGAAGCACATGAAAAGCTGCTCAACATCACTAATTATTAGAGAAATGCAAATCAAAACTCCAATGAGGTATCACCTCACACCAGTTAGAATGGGCATCATCAGAAAATCTACAAACAACAAATGCTGGAGAGGGTGTGGAGAAAAGGGAACCCTCTTACACTGTTGGTGGGAATGTAAATTGATACAGCCAGTATGGAGAACAGTAAGGAGGTTCCTTAAAAAACTGAAAATAGAATTACCGTATGACCCAGCAATACCACTACTGGGTATATACCCAGAGAAAACCATAATTCAAAAAGACACATGCACCCCAATGTTCATTGCAGCACTATTTACAATAGCCAGGTCATGGAAGCAACCTAAATGTCCATCGACAGACGAATGGATAAAGGAGTTGTGGTACATATATACAATGGAATATTATTCAGCCATAAAAAGGAACGAAACTGGGTCATTTGTAGAGACACGGATGGACCTAGAGACTGTCATACAGAGTGAAGTAAGTCAGAAAGAGAAAAACAAATATCGTATATTAACGCATGTATGTGGAACCTAGAAAAATGGTACAGATGAACCAGTTTGCAGGGCAGAAATTGAGACACAGATGTAGAGAACAAACATATGGACACCAAGGAGGGAAAGCCATGGGCAGGTGGGTGTGGTGGTGTGATGAATTGGGAGATTGGGATTGACACGTATATACTGATGTGTATAAAATTGATGATTAATAAGAATCTGCTGTATAAAAAATAAATAAAATTAAATTTAACAAAAAACAAAAAACACAACCTCTGTTAATATTTGGGTGTGCTCACTTATTTTTCTCATTTATTTTACATAATATTTTACTTGTAGTAAACATACGACTCTAATGATTTTGTATTATTATTATTTTTTTGATTTTGTATTATTTTTAAAGAATCATGCCATGTCTTTATGTTCATAAGCATCATTAGAAAGCATTCATCATTCATTGCCTTATTTACACCACTGAGATTAGATATTTAAATTGTTTCTACAATTTTATTATTATAAAGAATAATATAATGAAAGCTTTAATCATGAAAGCATTTTTTAAAATTATGTATTCTTTAGTATTGTCAGAAAAACAAATAGGTTAATATACTCTTTAAAACCTAAACAATTAATTTACTGACTTGTATATACACACACATATATACTTATATTCATTATTAAAGTTCATGCTAATAAATAGGAACTGTATCTACATATTAGAAGGCAGCATTTTATGATTAGGAATTACAGTGGAAAAGTGGGAGCATCGTCTCTCTCAGAAATTTAAAGAAGCTCTTTGTGTCCGTAGCCCTTCCAAAGAGCAAAGCAGTACCCAGCACCTTAATAAATATATGGAAGTTTGTGTAAGTCCCTGGACTGTAAAGTATGGAAAATGGATGAGCAAGGGAAGGTGGTGGAAGGAAACATGTAAAAGGTTTTGCTTTTATTTTTAACCAGAACTATGATGCAAATACAAAAAAAAAACAGAAAGAAAATATACTACCTGAATATAACAGACTAATTTAATAGATGGTAAATATTGTTTAATTGCAACACAGAAATTTATTTCTAATTGATTGGACTTACTTCATTTTTACTCCTTTAGCAGTACCCTATAAAAGCTTAGTTTATTTTTGAATATCATTTTAATTAAACAGTGTTTAGATGAACCACATTGTGATCAGCTTTGTTTCTGCTCTGATTTGGCATAATCAAGGGTTTCTTTTCCCTCACCTTCTTACCCCAATTAATAGAGAGTTGACTGCATCTAATTTTAGTTGGTGATTGCCTCTTTCTTGCACGTTTTCAAGTTCTTATTTCACTGCATCTTAACCAATAGTGAGGCTTCCTGTTTCAACTTGTTTAAACTGTTGCAAATTTTATAAGTACCTTAGAGAGAAATACAGATCTAGATATATCCTTGTTACATTAATATAAAATTTTATTTTCAAGCTAATCTGTGTTCCCTCATTTACTAATGCAAAGCTGGCCTTCCAGACATACCTGATAGGAGATTTCCTCTGATCTGGATCTGTGGCAGAGACGGTGCCTACAAATGATCCGTACGGGCTTCCTTCAAAGATTTCAAATATGTAATACGGGAGGAGGAAAACAGGAGGTTCCTCAACATCTTCCACCTGGATCTTGATGACAGTGGTGGAAGCTTCAGTATGGTATTTCCTGAGCTGCTCATCAACTCGGCGGTTTTTAACTTTTGCTCTAATACGATAGTGGTTCTGGTGTTCAAAGTCTACTTTCTGCAAAGAAATGCAGTGTACACAGAAAACTGGTATCAGTGACTTGAGGAATTACTTAAGAAAAAAAAGGTTTTGTTGTTAAATTAAGTCTCAGTTGCTTTCCAGTTAGGTTTTACTATTTATGTTCTTGGATCCCTCTGATATTTTCATTAAGTAGTTGTGTAGCAAATCCCTATGTGTATTTTGTTATTTATGTCTATTATAAAATGTTTTGGGTTAATAATTATATTTTTTATCTAGGATTAAAAGTATACTTTTCTGAGTATAAATATGGAGTTGAGAATTAATTTCCTGTTATTTAAGATAATTTCAAAAAGTTTCTCCTGTGTATTAAAATCTTTTAAAAAAACTACTCTACAATATAATTCAAAGATCTCGGTAACAATTAACTCTCTCATCAATTATATTTGAAATATATAGATATAAAATATAAATAACTGAGCTTTTTTCTTTATTTTTTCAGAAGTATCTTGCATAAAACTGATAATTAGCTATTTGTATATTATTATTTGTAATTAATACTAAAATGTAGGTAATAATCATATATGTTAATATTCTAAAAAATGAAATATCTTAGAATTTTTTATAAAAGCACATATATCTTTTCTTTTGCTCCCTAAACTAAATCACAGGGTCTTATTTTAATTACGTAACAAAGCAAAAACTAACTGGTTACACAAAATATATATGTATTTCTGATTTGATTTTGCATTATTATGCAAAACAAATAATTTTAATGCATCTACCTTTTTTAATATAATTATTCCTTCTTGGGTCTCGTTATTAGTAATGACATCGAACGTTTTTGAATCATCTTCTATGCTGTAATCCATTTCTGCATTCTCTTCTATGTCATTATCATATGCCATGATTTTTCCAATCGACATCCCAACAGATGCAGATTCAGAGACAGTCAACCGATATAAACCTTTAAAAACAAAATTCAGGATATTCTGCACAGATAATTAACGTAAAAAAACTCCTAAATATAGCACTCTCCCTTTATTATGGGCTGTCGGAAAAACCATACCCACCCTTTTCACCAATTACTTGTTCTAAATACCTCTCTCTGTTGCTCTCTCTCTCCCTTTATTTTTTTGCAATCTGAACATTTCCCTCATATCTTTTTGAGTACCTATTATTTTCTCTTAAATATATCTTAGGAAGTCGTTTCACCAGTACATATAATTTCCAAATTTCTATTCATATGTATACCTTCTCAATATTCTTAGGTTTATTTTTATTGTATCCTTCCACCATGCCAAATTAAATTTAATAAAAATAGTTTTTCAATTTCACTCAAGAATTCTCTGATACCTAAAATAACCAATAAATATTGAGTTGGCCAAAAGGTTCATTTGGGTTTTTCCATAAGATGTTACAAAAGTCTGAACGAACTTTTTGGCCAACCCAATATAAGTATGAATTAAAGATGGTAGAGTCCAAAAACAAATAGTTGAGTTCTAAGGGTAACAGTTTGACTTTGAGAATCTGAGCCTGGATTGCATTAATTCCATTCCATTAGTGGAAGTGGAAAAGAAAGATATGGAATATTATGCAACCATAAAAAGAATGAAATAATGCCATTTGCAGCAACATGGATGAACCTAGAGATTATCATACTAACTGAAGTAACTCAGAAAGAGAAAGACAAATACCATATCACTTATATGTGGAATTTAAAATGTGACACAAATGAACTTACCTATGAAACAGAAACAGACTCAGAGACATAGAGAACAGACTTGTGGTTGTCAGGAGGATGGGGGTGGGGGAGGGATGGATTGGGAGTTTGAGGCTAGCTGATGCAAACTATTGTATATAGAATGGATAAATAACAATGTCCTACTGAATAGTACAGGGAACTATATTCAATATCCTCTGATAAACCATAAAGGAAAAGAATATCAAAAAGAATTATATATATGTATAACTCAATCACTTTTCTGTACAGTAGAAATTAACACAACATTGTAAATCGACTGTATCTCAATAAAATAAATTTTAAAAAGAAGAAAAAGAGAGAGAAAGATGAAGTCAGATGACCCCATTGTTTTGGTCACAAGAAAACAATGGCAGTTATATTTGAAATACATAGATATAAATATAAATAAGGTTTTTTCTCTTTACTTTTCAGAAGTAACTTGCATAAAACTTACAAAGAACTAGTCATTCATATATCATTTGTAATTTATGCTAAAATGTACAAAATAATCACAGGTGTTAATATCCTAAAGAATAAATCTTTTTAGAATTAAAAAAGGAGCATGTTCAGTATAATTTTTTTTTAAAGGGATTCTTGACTTCCTTAGTAGCATATAGCAGGTCATTCCACAGACTGCTTTGTGAGATTTTCCTTTTTTAAGTGGGAGAAATGTTACTTTAAAGTTGGTAATATTTTGCTGTTTTCAGGAAGTAATAGTTTAACTGTGCTACTGTGTCTCTTTCATTGTGGGAAAATTAAAAGAACCGTTTATTTGATTGTACAAACAAAAAATTGCCAACAAGTTAATCTGGAGGAAAGAGTGACACTACCCTAAATCTGAAAGCAGATGCTTTAAGCATTTTGCTAAATCAAGACTTAGTTTGTGTTATTTCCCATACTTTCAAAAATTATTTATTAGAATCCTTTTTACTTACTGTCTTTAAATATAGGCTTATTGTCATTAACATCAGAAAGTTTGATTAATACACTTGTTGTTCCAGACAGTGCTCCAGGCAGACCAATCATGTCTTTGGCTTGAATAATCACCCAATACTCATCTTGCAGTTCTCTATCCATTTTAGAAGATATTCTTATGACTCCTTTAAAGACATAATAAACTATAATTATTATTTCATTATTAACCATGGCATCTTCCTAGTTAATTTCTTAAGAATTCAAGCATAAAATCATTCTTTTGACACATTTTGAACCACTACAATGTGCTAGATGCTGCCCTGGAGAAAAAAATACAACAATAATAAGTCAATCACCACCTCTGCCTAAAGTTTAGAGTGGCCATCACAGTACTAATAGCAGTGGAATCTTAATAAAATACTATGTTAAGATAAACCACAGGGAGAGAAGAAGAATGTATTATTTTTAACTCAACTTATTTTCTGCTTTCTTCTCTAACATAATATTAGGGCTCTACAGTTAACTTTTCCCCTAAACTTAGAAGAAGTTAGTTTATTATGGATACATGTAAAACTATAATACCAAATTTATGCAAAAATATTGTGCACCTGTGATGTTAAATTTATTTTGAGTCATAATATATGAAGAAGAGCTGATTTTTGACTCACAGTTATTCATAATCCACCAACAGAGATATTCATATCCATATTGGACCATGGAAATGTTGTAATAAGTGGCCACTTTCTATAAAATTATTTAGTAAAAAGTTAATCATCACTGAAAACAACCTAGGAAAAATTTAAGGTGGTGAATAGAAGGGTTGTAATCCTAAAGATTTGGGAAACACATAATACAAATATAAGAAAGAGAATGGCTAATCTTCAAATATGTCTGGGGAAAAAGTGTTAATTAAAAAATTGTGATACCTGTAAAAAAATAAAAGAAGGACAAATTGAACCACATTATGATGAGATTTTAATTGTGGACTGAAGTGTTTCACAACTATACTCTATTATATGAATCAGTATGGAAACCATGGAATATATGAAACAGATGCTCCTAATATCTCCCTGTGTGTGACTCAACAGAGAATTGTATTTCCTATTAGCAAAGGAGAATAGTATTAGAGTATTAGGTATAGAGATTAGTCAGCAAGTGAGACGAACACAGAGGCCTTCACTTCCCATGTATGGAGGCTTCAATTAACTTTGCTGACTTTATTTTCAACCTGTCTTCTTACCTTCAGAATGGATAAAGGACATATATCCCTAGATCCTCTTACACACTTGAAAACTTACCACTTCTGTGCTTTGGCTTCCAATTGTCTTGCTGTTGGCTCTACTGCTCCTCCATTAATACAATTAATTGATTTAGCTAATCTGCTCAATATATTTAAGAAGTCAGTGAGGGCTGGAGGAACAGACAGTGCTCAAAATGGTTGTAAAGATCCAGTGTCACCCAGCACACATCTACTACACAGATAGCCCATTTTCTATTCTCCTCCTCGGTGCTTTTTCACATTGGTGTCTAGTTAGTCTATGAGCTTAAACACTCTCCTTTCTCAGGAATTTCCTATACATTCTTCCCATAACCTAGAATGCCTTCCATGCTCTCCTCACCTTGGTCACGTCTCAGCTCAGCATTCTGGTTTCAGTGTATTCTGCCTTGGTCACACAATATGAAGGAGTTCTTACTTTCTTCTATTGAACCTTGTTTATTTCACTTCATAATAGTCACAAACTTACTGCATGTATTTATTAATACACAAATGTTTAATATTTATTTGTAAGTTCCAAGAGAAAAGAGTCCTTGTTGCTTTCCTTTTATTATTATTATTATTTGTTTTTGTTTTTGTTTTTTGCGGTACGCGGGCCTCTCACTGTTGTGGCCTCTCCCATTGCGGAGCACAGGCTCCGGACGCGCAGGCTCAGCGGCCATGGCCCACGGGCCCAGCCGCTCCGCGGTACGTGGGATCTTCTCGGACCGGGGCACGAACCCGTGTCCCCTGCATCGGCAGGCGGACTCTCAACCACTGCGCCACCAGGGAAGCCCTATTATTATTTTTTAATGTTGCAATGGTGTCCTGCTGTAAACCTAGTATACTGTACAATGCCTGTTGCATATTCAATCCTTCTCGACCAAAATTGTGTAAGGGAATGTCTTAAGGCATCCATTGCATGTATTAAAATAACTTTAACCTGTACTTTAAGAATAATAGTAACTAGGTATTATCCTGGGGAGAATTAAGAATATAGTCACTCAAATCATATTTTTCAGATTCTGATTCTCAAAAGAAACTTGATTGATAAAGGCTGACCTATTTAATACTTGCTAAATGAATGAATCAATAACAAATGCTTAAAGACCCAACACGTGCTTTAATTTTTTAAAGCTTTTCATGTCATCAAGATGGAAATAATATTTGTCTCATTAACAATCACAGAATTTTATTGCTTTTGGAACTTGCCACATTCTTGGTTGGTTAGTCAGGTTGTTTTTTTTTTTTTCTCATCTTTAGATACTATAAGCTCATTTATATGGGTTTAATCTTTGTAGTGACCAAAGCAATCAATATTTGTTCAATCAATCAATGTCACATAATTCTTAACTGTTTAATAGATGTAAATAAATAAGAGCAATTTTAAAATTTATTTTATAAAGTATTCAATTGATTAACAGAAATTGGAGAAGGACAGAAAAAGCAAATGTTGTATTCATGTGAATCAAAAAGACATAAAATACAGAACTATTTTTTTTTAAGTTCCTACACCCAGCCATAAACTCAGCTTAATCTCATTCTGGCTGGGTGTACAGGTGGAACTCTGTGATTTTAATTTGCATTTCCATGATGACTAATGAGGCTGAGCAATTTTAATATGCTTGCAGGCTTTTTGTTTGTCGATTTTTTGTCAATTGCTTGTAAATGTCTTTTCCCCATATATTTAAATTGGGTTGTCTGTAATTAATTTGTAATAATCCTTAAGTATGTTTTATATCCCATACACAAATCATTTGTGGTATGGGGGTGAAAAATCCAATCTCCCAACCTTAGAAAAACCAGCTAAAAGATTAAAAATAATTAAATGCTTAACATTACAACCCATTTATTGAAACATCAGGTCTACTTTACAACATGTTTGTAGGCAGAGAACTTTTGCTCTGACTTTGCCTTAGAATCATGTTGAATTGCACTTTGTTTCTTCCAGGAATACCTGTTGTTGGTTCAATGGAGAAATATGGTTGGCCTTGTCGTAAGCTGTACAGGAGACGAGCATTATTGCCACTTGAAGGGTCATCAGCATCACTTGCTGTCACCTGGATGACAAATGTTCCTGAAGAGAAAATACATAGTTACAAGAAATTAAGCCTATGGTCTTCTTGAAAAACGGATTCCAGTTCTGTAAGGTATTCTTTCTTTAGCAAGGAGGATGATGATATGCAATAAAAGACTAGGCCTCCCTGTTCTGAATTATAAAACAAGCATCTTTCTGTATAGACAAGAAAATATAACCTTATACAAAATAACCCTAATTTCCATACACCATATAGAGTTTTAAATATGTGAATCCATGATCTAATGAAATATAGCTATTAAACAACCCGTTACAATATGTAATTAAGGATCATTTAAAGATGTGTTATTAGCAGAGGAATCAAAGGGAAATTAGAAACAGTTTTCTTCAAAAAACTATGTTGTGACCTGTACCTAAAAAAATTACAGAATATTAGTAAAATATTAATAAAGATTATTGAAATGATCTCGACATAGTGTGAAGATAAGCATAATTATTTGGCTTGCTTCATCCCCTTCTGTAAAATGCCTACTTTCTTTAAAGATTTTTTTTAAAGTGCAAAACAAAATCTATCAGATTGATAAGGTAAGTATTCTCATTAAAATTCAGTAACAATAAAACTCATGGGAAATACGTCTTTGTATGTTTAAAATTAATGGTCAAATTAAAAATATTTCTTTAATGAGCTTTTAAATTATTTTTATGTAAACATGGAATCTAGCATTATGGGTCTTGTTGGAAATCCACATCTTTTGAAACACTATGTTCTATGTCAATAAGAATGGCAACACAAATGGCACTAAATCAAATAGGCTTGTGATTTTATATGAAATTAGCATTATGAAGTTTTTCATTACAATCTGATTTTATAAACTGACACATTCTAACATGAAGCCATTCTATGCTTCAGTAATAAAAATGTTGAAACTTTTACTGTGGTCCTCAATTGCATGTATTGATAGTATTTGCTGTTTTGTTTTAGAGTTGTTATGTTAGTCATTTAACGCTTGTTTTATACTGTCCTCCACTCAACATGTAGACACTCATTAGTTTCAGGTGTTTTAAATACATTCCTGCCATTTGAGACAACATGGTTGGACCTTGAGGGCATTATGCTAAGTCAAAGGCAGAGTATGCAATGAATTATATGAGGAATCTTAAAAAAAAAAAAAAAAAGCAGAACTTACAGAGATAGTGGATTACTGGTTACCAGGGTCTTGGTTGTAGGGGAAATGGGATGTTTGTCAAAGGGTACAAACTTACAGTTAGAATATGAATAAGCTCTGGGGAGATTATGTACCTTATAGTGATTATAGTCAGCAATACTGTATTATATACTTCAAAGTTGCTAAGAGACTAGATCTGAAATGTTTTCACCACGGAAATGATAATCATGTGACATGATGGAAATGATAGCTAAGGCTATAGTGGTAACCACATTGCAATATATAAATGTATGAAATCAGCACATTGTATGACTTAAACTTACACAATATTATCAATTATATCACAATAATACAAATGCTAAATAAATCAATAGATAGATATATCCCTGTAGGAATCGTAAAGAATTATTCCAACAAAAGGCTTCTTAGGGACCATTTCTATCAGTTTGTAATAGGTAAGTCTTGTTCTTTTAACTATGCTTCTATGCACTCATCCATTTCCTTCCCTTACATTTCCTCATGATATCTCCATTTCATTTATTTCTATCAGGGTTTCCTGTCTCTAGTTTGCAGAACTAGACCACCTGTATTTGGCCTCAGGAACAATAGTCAAAATCATTGTACTGTTAGTTGTTGACCAAGAGAAATTTTTAATTAAGACTTTAGATTTCTTAGTACCATACAAATGAGAATCAAGAAGACCAAGAAAATGCACTGACTCATAGACCACCCATACTTCATTTCTAGAGACAAGAGCTATGGAGTTAGGTTGTTTTTCCCAGTTCAGTTTATTTTAAAGCCCATTTTAATCGATGCTTCATTTACTTCTAACCAAAACATACCTCTTCAATGTCCTAATATGTCATGACCTTTTTCTCTACTAAATGGAAAACTTAATGTAATATATTAATGTCACAAAAAATAATTTCTTTGCGTGTGTGGGGTAAATCCAAAAAAGTCAAACTCAGAAAATTTAGTGGATAAAAATATGATTTATAAATATTCAGAATAACTCTCTCATGTGAATTTGTTAGGGAGTTCAATTTCTAGGAAAATAATTATTGTTCTCCCTTATAAGACTCACTGCACTTTTAAATTAAAAGTAGCAATCCTACAGAACTGGCATAATTCTACAGTGTTTCAATGTTTCAAACAGTGCTTGATAATGAACCATTGATGACTAACCAGTGATTCACTTTTTATGTTTGTGAGTGAGTGAGTGTGTGTGTGTGCGTGTGCGTGTGTGTGTGTGTGTGAAATCATGTGTCTGTGAATCTTACTATAAACTTACCACGGAAAAAAGAAATGTAAAATAAATTAAGATGATACAAATATGCAGCAGAATTTCCAAAAGTTCATTGCGTAAAGTCTTGCTTTATTCTTACTCATAATTTGTAAATGTCGTCTATTAAATTCAGAAGGACTTTAGCAAGGTTCAATTCTTACATCACTCTGATAATCTGATTTTATTTTCTTCAGTTGTTTCAGTCTTTCCTTTTTTCCTGTTTCAGTTTTATTGACATTACAATTCATTAAATACAGATTAAGCAACTTTAAACCCTCTAAATATTTTCTAAATGTTTTTTCTAAAAAAGTCAATAGAGAGAAGTTATCCTGTATAATTTCCTAATCAGTAATTTAAATACTGTAGAAATCTTCAAAAAATAGTCAAACATAAATAAATAGTAATAATAAATAAACATCAAAGCAATTAAGGAATACAAAAATATTTGATAATATTTTGTATATTTATGTTTTCCATGAGGACTTGTCATGTGTAAGAGGAATTGTGCATTCACTCGCAGTTAGGTATGCTCTACTATAGTGCATACAAAGTTGAAAAAATCACTATGAGGCCAATAATGTGTCTTTCATGGAAATAATCAATAATTGTTTCACAGTTCCCCCTTCCTTGTGTCACCAGTTAAATATAGGCAACAGACACTTTGTTGAGTATCATCTTTAATGTGCATTACTGACTCGATCAATGTATGAAGCATGGTACATGTCACATATATAATCTAACCTGTTTAGTCTCTCTTTATTCATTTTACTGTGCTCTCACTAAAAGTGACAACGTTGGGTTTATTACATTAATGGATCAAAAATTAAATTCTCTCTAAATTATATTAGAAATAAATGTATTTCTAAAGGATAAATGGTCTATATGTACATTAATGAAAGATATCTTATGCAGACTATTTTAACCTGAAATATATTATCAGAAGGATATTCTTCATACATATTTACATTATTTAATAGGTTTCTTAGCTTAACTGTGTTTTATCATATAGTGTACTGGGTTATAACTAGCCCTCTTTCAGATTTAATCATGTCTTAAAACAACTTTATTCACTGCCCACATGTCTCACACACTTTTCCTCACACACCATGAAAGAAGCTGCAAGTAAAAAAAGTAGATGTCTACCAAATTAACTCTGGCTTGTTGTAATGCAGGTACTAATAAAATTTTTGAAAAATTAAAAATCAGGGACAAATGCTTCTAGGACAAGATGCCAGAAAAAAAAAATAGGGTTTAGTAGGGCTGTCATAGGTAGAACTGGAAATCTGATCGCCCTACTTTAGAACACCGGTGACAATGCAAAATGATCACAATGATTATATGTAAAGGGAAGGGCCAATAACCCAGAACGAATATGTGTATACTGAATCCTCTCACCCTTAACTCCTATTATTCCACCTTAAGACACCATCCTGTAATTAGAATTGAATAACTGATGGCAACTCTTAAAAATTTAAATTGACTAGATTCACGAAATTGAATTAGCAAGGAATGTAGACCAGAGAGTGGGAAAAGCCTTCTCTTGGTGACTAAAGGATCCAAAGGTCATTGTGAGCCTCTGAGTTGAGTCAGCATAGCTTGATCACAGATGGCCAAACTATTTGGAAATGCAAAGAGCCAATGATGGACTCTTGCAGCCTGAAGATCTCTTAAATCAGTTGGTATCTACCCTGTTAAGTGAACAAAAGTTTAATTCTAAAAAATTATTGTCTCAGAATCAGATTTTAATAAAAGTAGTTTCTCAGTTTACTTGTTCCTATAATAAACTTCAACATAATATGTTGTAATATATCAATTCTGCATTCTATCCATTACATTGATAGTTGATATTGTTTGCCTATATTACCCTTAAGAGATTTTCTTCAAACATGCAAAATTTAAATCAGTTGTGTCTTTCTAGATAGCTTTCTAGAATCTTAAATCTAGTTTTTGCAAAGGACTTTATAAAAATAAATTTAAGACGATATTTGACTATGCCCACTTTATCAGACATATCATATTGCAAAAACTTATTTTACATAGGTGATGCAGCATGTAAACTTGTACCAAATGCTTGAGAAATAATAACGTTGATTTTATTCAACCTCAAAGCAGCTTCCACAGAGTTGGAGGATCTCTTCTTGTGCAACGTCTCTCCGCGTGTCTTTCTTTTCTTACATGACTGACCAATCTCATTGATTCTAATTCAGCAGTCAACTAAGTTCTAACAGTTCGGTCACCCTGTATGCTTGCCTTTTCTCTACCTAAATTCTCTACTAAGGGGATCTCATCCTTTGTCATGCCCTCCATGCCAGCAATATGCCAATAACTCCAATACTGATATATGCAATTCTCCTCATCCTGCAATGGAATTTTTTTTTTCCCAGAACATGGCACGGCTGGCCCCTTTGTATCATTTCCTTCAAATGTCACCTCCTAAATGTCCCCGTTTCCTCCAGTCAATTAATCATCATCATACTTTACCCATACTTAACACTTTAATAACATACAATGTCAAATATTACCTGACTTATTTAAAAGACTTATTTACTGTTCGTGTGCTATAACTCAAATATAAGTTCCATACTAGCCGTTACTTCATATATTTCCTTTACAACTGAATCCCCAGTCTTACAAAAAGTTCCTAGAACATGTGAGGCCCATAACATATGCTAGTTGAAGAAGAAGGAGGAAGAGGAGGAGAGAAAGGAGGAGGAGGAGAAGAATGGAAAGGGGAAAAAGAAATATCACTGCCGGACTTCCCTGTGGCTCAGTGGTTAAGAACCGCCTGCCAATGCAGGGGACACGGGTTCAAGCCCTGGTCCGGGAAGATCCCACATGCCGCAGAGCAACTAAGCACGTGTGCCACAACTACTGAGCCTGTGCTCTAGAACCCGCGAGCCACAACTACTGAGGCTGCGTGCCACAACTACTGAAGCCCATGCACCTAGAGCCTGTGCTCCGCAACAAGAGACGCCACCGCAATGAGAAACCTGCACACCCCAATGAAGAACGGTCCCCGCTTGCCACAACTAGAGAAAGCCTGCGCACAGCAAAGAAGACCAAGTGCAGCCAAAAATAAATAAATAAATAAAAAAACAAATAAATAAATTTATTTTAAAAAAGAAATATATCACTGCCTAGCTATCAAATAGGACAATATTAATGTGCCAATTATATCTAAGGACAGTTGGTCTTGATACATGCTACACAGCTAAATTTGTTTAGGCTGTTGTTAAAAACCTATGTTCTGAATACATGTAGAAATAAGTCGTTAAATTGTTACCTGGAATGTTAAAAAAAATGAAGAATCAGGAAAATATATAATGGAATATACATTTTTAGACTTCCTGGCTAATGAATCAAATGTTTAGGTAAGGCAGTTTTAAAGCACATTAGCATAATTTAAAAATGACAATTATTAAATCACATTGAAGTTTATCATACTTAAGTAAATTTTGTGAATTAAATTTTACTATCTGTTGTATTATTAAACTTTTCTGACAAAGAATGAGTGGCCAAATTTTGTATAACCATACCATGATTTTCCCCCTATTGGAAAGACATGTCTGATTTCCAAGGCAGTCAATTATTACATTTCATGGAAAGCATTCTCTTCTACAAGTATTATATTTAGAATATTTATTAAAGTGACATTGGGTTTGAAAAAGAACTTAAAAATGGATATGGCTAAACAGAGGTCTTCAGCCATTTTGTTTTGTTTTTAATTTTCATGTTCCGTTGTTTGGATGCATCTAGGATTCTAGTCTTATAAATTGGTTTCTCCTGTTTTTATGTGTGACTCTTTCAGGATGATCTTATGTATTTTTTGAGATACAAAAGAATAGTTTGTTTTGGAAAGTAAATTCTTTTATTGAAGAAACCAATAAGTGAACAAGCTAAAGAATTTTATGTATACTCAAGTAAACGTTTCTTTCTATTGAAGACTGAAATTATATTTTAACAAGACAAATTATTTATTAATATATAGTATGATTATTTACAAGATTTTACTCATTAGTCTAATTTTTCAAATATTTTACTTAACACATTTGCAGAAGGAAGTACCCGTGTAGAACGGTAAATAATTCACTTCCAAAACGTATGTTCGAAATTTTAAATCTGCTTTCATTGTTAATAGGTACATCTTTGATGTAAATTAATATGCAATACCTTCTGGAGACATCTCTGGTACAATGGCCTCATAAGGTTCATCTAGGAATTTTGGTTCATTGTCATTGATATCCGACACTCTGATGACAAACTCAGACTCAGGTTCCATAGCCCTTCCAGTAGTGGTGTCTATTACCTGGGCTCTTAGAGTGTAGAGGGACCGTTCCTCTCTATCAAGCTTCTGTACAGCATATATGTCACCTGTTCTTTCATCAATGACAAAAATACTTCCAGCTCCAGCTCCCAAAAGCTTGTACTGGAAAGAGTTGTTTCCATTGTCTAAATCAGATCTTAGCTGCAAGTGCAAAGAGAGATAATTTACTTTCCAAACATGGTAAGACAAATTTTAATCATTGCATCTTCATGTCTGTTAATTATTCCCTAAGTTAAAAATTCCATATAATTCCCATATTATATTAAGTGAGGTAAAATGTTAAGTTTAAGATTAAAATCTATCACCAGGCAGAGAAGTCTTTGAATTTTCAATGTAAAGCGCTATACAAATTTCATTACTCTAAACAGATGATTCTAATTAGAAACTATAATGATTGAAAAACAAAGCCCCTTTTATACATTATGCACAAAAAATTTGGTTCGTGTTTACTCTATATGATTACATTTTTAGTCACTAAAACCATACTCTCAAATATTTATATTAGATGGGGGCCTAGAGACAGAGAGATAATGATCTAAAATAAATTTAAACAGTGATGTTCTATCTCTAGGCTAAAAACACATAGAAAACATGGAAATATTAGTAAGAAAATTAGGGAGCATGTTGAGAAGATGATAATAATCTCAATCATCCATAAAATCTACAAATTGCTTTATATTAGTTTTCTCAATTAATCGTCATGCATTCATTGTAAAATACACATAATTGATATAATAAATTCTTTCAATAGAGAAGGAAAATGAGAGTGAAAATTTTAAAAACTTTCACAGCATCACATGGTTTTGGGGTAGAATTATGATTTACACCAAAAGGCCGGTTTGATCTCAGATCCTCCCCTGCAAACCACTACCTAACATGGTCTTTTAGTCCTTGAGTTTTAGCCAAATTAACTCTAACTCTTCCTTTCCAACATAGGTCACTCAGTTCTCAAATGTACTTCTTTTGTCCTCACTATTTTATTTATTTAAGAGCAAAGTAAATTTGTTCATTATTCATAGTGTGAATGGAATTTTGAATTTTATATGTAAAAAAGATGTTATGATATAGGTAACATTGTAAGATTTTTCATATCCAACTTATTTTTACATAAAGAAAGGAAGCATTAGAGAATAATCTCTTAATTATTGTGAATCCATGGTTTCCTTGATTCACCATTTATGAATATACCCTTCTGAAAAGTAAGAGCTTCTCTGAAAATTTACAAAGTTAGCCAAAAAATACAACCTTAATTTCATAATTTTTCTGATAGCTTGAAGTACAATATATTATTCTGGACTAATTAATAATTTTTTCTATGTGATTGTGGAGAATATCTAAAGATATCTAAAACAACTAATTTTAATAATGTGTTGAACATCACTGCTCTACAATGAAAGAACCAAATTAGAGATAATAAAAAGATAATAAAAAAGAGTTACAGCTTTTAAAATTTGAAAGTCCTTCATTACTCATAAAAGTGAAATCCCCATGCCCCAGTGATAAGAAATTGTGGAAAACAAATGTATTCTCCAATAAGTATACCAAATGAAAGCAATGCATAGCCCCTGGTTTCCAAATATTGTTTCAATGTAGTTTGAAAATTTGAATGTTAGAATGAAGACAAGTCAAATTCAGTCATGAATAAATGTATTTCAAGTATATTCATGTTAATTTTCATAGATCAGTGAGCTTGATCTTTTTAAGAACCCATATTTAATTTTTTAAAAAATTGAACATCTTCCTCTTGTTGTCACTAAATGCATAAGTTAAACACATTTCAATTTTGTGGATTCTAGTGTTATAAAATTTTCTGTATTTCCATTCAAAAATATTTTTTCAATTACATAGTTACTATCAATTTGGCAAATCAATATGACTAAATTTTTACCTAATTGTGCTTTCCAAATTTAATCTCTTTTAACAAACAGATCAAAAAGAAAGTTATTTTGGACACATCAACTACATTTTATTTTTACCAGCTCTGTTATTATAAGCATGTACGTATTCATTATTACTCTATTTTAAACCAGTTACCTGCATGTGGTTTAAGCTTAATGAGGCTGTTTAGAGGAAAAGATATCTGTTAGAATATTTTCATAAATATTTTTACAGAATGAAAAAGAAGCAAAATAAACCACTATATGAAAGGAGGAAATGGGAGATATGTGTAGGGAGCAGAAAAACAAAACCCAGAAAATGTGAGTTATTCAGTGACTAGTCCCTGTTCTGACTGCATTGATGCACTTCCCTGTAGAGCCTTACCACTAACATTCGCCTGCCAATAGTAGCATGTCTCCTTATTCAGTGGTGGGAGAGCCTATGGGGGTCTGTGGAGTCCACTGTAAATATGGCTAGAGACTCAGGTAACTAGCAGACACTTAACAACGGACCTCACACTGTTCTGCCTGTGCTTTACCTGGAGTTATCTTAGAAAATAAAAAGGGACGAGAAGTATTACTTATAGCAGGCAGGCACGCGCGCGCGCACGCACACACACACACACACACACACACACACACACACACACACGATTGAAATCTGTTTGCCTAAAACCCTAATCTAGGCCTTTGGACGAACGTACTCATATATTTGGCTGATGGGACAGATGAACCCATATGGAATCCAGACAACACGCTAACACTGCAGCTCTCCTAAAAGGGCTAGAAAAAGAGAGTTAATAAATTTTGAGTGTTTCACACTTTGGACCCAATTAAATTTTAGTGTCAGTTAATTAGTGGTTAAACTTATTTCAGTACATTCATCCAGAGAAAGAGCCTTACAGAGAAGGACATGATATTATAACTACCTCTGTTTGAAGAAAATCAAATAATAGCAAAACACAAAAACATAAATAGGAAATGTTTTGTCTCATGAAGGAAATTTTCTTAAAATGTATTCTTATAAGAAAATGAAATAATTATTTGTTTTACTTCAACTTCACTAATCAAATGAAGTGTGTAGGCTCTTGAAGCTGCATAACTGTAAAAGGACTTGGTATTAAACTGCTTCATTAAAAATTAATGAGGGGTAAATCAACACCTGCTTAGCATAATGGAAAATCAGGCTAAATACCGTTGGTAAACATTACTGTTCTCCGTGTGGTGGCTTTGATCCATTACCAAAAATAACACCATCACATTTCCAGATGTTGATAAATGCTGCAATTTTGTATGAGGTTAAAGTGAAATTTAAAAACCAGAGCTTTCCCTCTTCTTCAAGTTTTTGCGACTATTTTAGGTGCTTGCAAATATAACAATCAACTATGCTGGTGTTTGAAGCTTTCTAATGTTTCCAGTAAGAAAAACGGAGAATTCATCAAATACCAAAGCCTCCTCCACTCTTTCGATCAGATTTACAAGGTTATTTCCTGTAGCACTTTCAGAAAATCAGTACCTGGCCAATGTGATGTCTAGTCTTATTCATTTCTTCTGGTACAAAAAATTGGTTCCACATCCAGCCCCGCCTCACTCTCAAATGAGATCCCGCTGGGTGCTTAACTTCCTCTGTTTTAGAGTTTTCTGTTGCTATAAGACAAGGCAATAGGAGAGGAATTCCCAACATAAAAGGCAGCAATAAGCAGCAATTCATTCTGATCTTGATTCCAACTGGTACTCTTCAGAGAAACAGTATGTTGCAAACAAAAATCTTATGTTCCCTTGTAATATTTTTAACTCTTAGGTATCTTTCATATTCCTAGAGAACAAAAAACAAAACAAAATTCTCGACATTTAAAAAATAACATTTTCTTGCATAATTGTTAAAGACATGATACAACTTTTGCATCTGTAAAAATGGAACAGAAATACACACTCATCTTCCAGTTAAGCTACTTAATTATGTTTTGTAACTCAGCAATAATTTGAATGGTACAATTACAAATTTCTGCTCAGTCATTGTAGTCATAAATTTGCCTGAAGGTTGAAAAGTTGCTCTAGCAATCTCCTTGATTGATAACTGACACTGAGATATTTTTAAAAATTTAACCTGCTTACTTCTTCCTTTCTATCTCAGTAAAATTCAAACTATCCAATTAAATCAACCATCAAGCCAGGGAAAAATGTGACATTTTCCCTCTTTTTCAATAGATACGCTTTGTCATCCAGTTTCCCATGTTATGGTATTTTACATAGCTAATTAAATAGACAAAATGGCAATTCAACTTAAAATCTGGGGGATTTAAACATTTACACCAATTTATACTGATGTTATAAAACATCATGTGAATAGAAATCCTGTTAAGATATTTTTATATTGCAAAAGATATGAAAGAAATGTTTTTCATCTTAACAAAGAAATAAAGCCATTTTTAAAAAAATAAATGAAAAATTACAGTGCTTGGGTAAAATGGCTGAATGTTTATAATATGTAAAATGGAGATGAAAGGTATCTTTTAGTATGTAAATATTAAGACAAAAAAACTCAAGCTACTGACTTTTCCATTTAAAATTTTCCATTTACCTGATACTGATCATACCAGCTCTCCATGATATGATTGGTAATTCTCACCCTTATATGAAACTGAATAACTTTGCAATTTCCACATCTATATAGAGCCTCCGTATAACCAAATTGGATTTGTTTGTTTGGGATTAATGAAGAAAAATAATTTTGTCCAATCTACAATGCCATAATCAGCAGAAAAGTCATAGAATCTCTTTCTGCTAGGAGTTTTTCATATGACCTTGTTTTGAATTTTCTCCACATATTTTTGATTGTCCCTGACAGGTTTTTTAGGTCTTTGGCTCGTTAGGAAGAGTTGTTAAAAACACCTAATTAAGAAAGAACACATTGTCATAAACGGGGATCCTGTGGTCCCACTGTAATTCTTTCAAGCAGATGTATTCTTTGTTATAAGTTTACTTAATGAAAGTCATGAAGAAATTCAGCTGAGGTGAAAATTAAAGATGAATTTCACCCTATGTTAAATATTTGAAATTCTTATGTCTGTTGCTTAGAAATAGCTAAAATATATATTTTGATAGCTAGTGAATAATGAAGACATTTGGAACAAGTACAGTTTTCTTTATGAGAAGATATTTTGTATAAATTTGTAAAACTATCACTAACAGTGATATGAATTATGCTTAAAATGTTGGGTAAATAACATCTATGTTAACTTTATATTATGGTATCTTCATACATCTAAACAGAGTATAATGAACACCTATATACCATTACTTAGGTTCAAAATTATCAAAACACGGTCAGTCTTGTTTAATCTATATACATATCCACTTCCTGATATTAAAACAAATTTTAAATGTCGTTATCAATTTAACCATTCATTACACACACACACACAAACACACTTGGGCACAAATGCTATATGACCTTTTTAAAGATCAAAATTAAATACTAAAAATTAAGAGTAAGTCTTCAGTATAATCAAATATCCAACCAATACTCAAATTAAAATTCTTTAAACATCTTTGAGTCAGGATTCAGCTATGTCCACACAATGCAGTTTGTTGAGACATTTGTTAAGTCTCAGTTAATCCACAAGATTCATGACTCTAAATTTAATTTTTCTTTCCATTTATGTCTTGAACAAACAAGGTCATTGATCCTATAGAGTTTCCCACATTATGGATTTTTCTGACTGCATGCCCATAGTGTGTTTTAATATAGTTCTTTATTCCCTTTAAATTAGTAGAGTCTTGATTAGATGCAATTTTAAATATTTGTCAACAGTTCTCATAGCTGATGCTGTATCTTTTATATTCCATGATATCTGGAGGCACAAAATACTTAGTTTTGTCACATTTTGTTTCCTGTCCTGAAGTTGTTGGTCTTGTTCCTAAGATTCATTAGGAATTCATTCATTCATCTCTGTCATTTGAATCATTTATTATGAATTTCTTAGTCACCCTTTCTTTTAAAGTTTTACCAGTTATTGATGACAATTGTCTAAATCAAATATTTCAGTGACCATGTGATGAAACACAGCAAAAAAAGAAAAACTCAAAAAATGAAACTCCTAGAACTGAATGATATAATATCTGAAATCCAAAATTGTTTTATCAAAAGATTGAACATTAAAGAAGAAAATGTCATTGGCTTAAAGATTGCTTTATGGAAATGATTCAAATTAAAGTAGAAAGATAACATCGACAGTAGAAAAAATTATTTTTAAAAATAGAGAGAATTTCAATAATTATGGGACAATCTCAAATAGTATAACATATATATATAACTGGAGTCCCAAAAAGAAAGAAGAGAAAATAATAGTGGCCAATGGTTTTTCAAACGTGCAGAACAATATCCCACCCAAAAAGACACTCAACAAACACTAAGCAAGAATAAAACAAAACAAACAAAAATCATGTTATTGTAAAATTACTAAAAATAAAATATAAAGAGAAAATATTAAACACTAACCAGAGGAAAAAGGGAAATAATAAGAATATCCATTAAATGTTCATTAGAAATAATGTAAGACTGATGGCAATAGAATGACATGCATAAAGTTCTGAGACAAAAACTTTTAACATGTAATTACATATCCTTCAAAACAAGAGTAATATAAAGCAAATTAGAAGAATTAATCAATAGCACAATTGCACTATAAAAATATTAAGTAGAAACTCTTCAGAATGAAGGACATATGAACCAACATAAAGTAATGAAATTAGAAGGCAATATTAAATATATAGATAAATATAAAAGGCTTTTTTATTAATATTTTAAAAATACTTTACTATTTATAAATTAATAACAATATTATGGGATATATAACATGCATAATATAATGGCACAAATAATGGGATGTGGGAAATTAAACTATCTGGTGGTCAGCCTCTTACATTATAGTTAAAGTGATATAGCAATTATTCAAGTAGACTGCTGTGAGAAGTGAAGGATGCACATCGAAATCACTAGAGCACTCACTGAAAACAAACAAAAGGCCATATTAAGTGACTAAGAAAGGGAAAAAAGATTCCAAAAATTACCTTCTATTAGTACAATAATAAACAGGAGAATAAGGGGAAAGAAGTAAACTCAAGAGTGTATAGCAAATTTAACCAAATGAATCATTGCATTAAAAAGAGATTAATAAAACACAACAACTAATATGCACTGTTTGTCAGTTTTGGATTTAAAAACTTAACCCAACTAGGTACTAAAGAAATCATTTAATTATAAATACACAGATAGGTTGTAAGGACAAGGATGAGAAAAGATATACCATAAAATAATAATCATAAGTTAGCTGAAATGCTGTATTAATATCTCAGAAACAAGACCTCAAGACAAGAAGTATTACCTGCCATAACAAGTACATTTATAAAGATAAAAAAGTAAATTAATCAAAAAGGCCTAACAGTCCTATGTGACTGAAGTTAATATCAGAGCTTTAGAATACATGAAATAAATATCAACAGTGCTAAGGAGAAGTAGACAGTTATAATCGTGGAGTAGGTAACACTGGTCTCCCCTATTGAAATGCCAATAGGACAAAAAAAATTCACTGACGTATAAAAAATGTTAAAAGTACCATCAATCAACATAAAATAATTAAGACTATAGATTGCTGCACCAAATGGAATATAGTTTCTTTTCATGCACTGCTGGTGGGAATGGAACCCGGCACAACAATTGTAGAAAACAGATGCGGAGTTTGTTAAAAACTTAAACATACGCTGACCGTATGATCCAGCCATTCTGTTCTCAGATATTTGCCCCAGAGAAATAAAATTATTTGCCCATACAAAGACGTTTACAAGAATGTTTAAAGCAACTTTATTTATAATAGCCCAAACTGGATACAAATCAAATACCCACCAACAAGTTAATGTATTAACAAAGTGTGGTATGTCCATGTGGTGTAATAATGCTCAGTAGTAAAAAGAAATGAGCTATTGATGCACAAAGTGACATCTCCAACAGTTATGCTGAGTGAAAGAAGCTTGACAAAAAGTAGTGCAGATTGCATGTTTCCGTTTATATATAATTCTAGAAAATTCAAAGCTATTACAGTGACAGAAAACAGATAAGTTCTTGAGAGAGAATAGAGATGGAGAGGAATAGGAAGAAGGTATTACCAAGGGTCCCAAGAGAAAATTTGGGGGTGATGGCTATGTTCATTATCTTGATTGTGATGATGGTCTTACAGAAGTATAAATATGTCCAAAAAATGAAACCAAAATAATCAAACAAGTCCAAATTGTTAATCTTTCTATGGATTTTCTACCCACCTTGTGATCTGTGGAACAGCAGCATCTTATTAAAAATGCTGAATCTTGAGCTACTCCAGATATACTGACACTGAGTCTGCATTTATCACACTATGTGTGAGATCGTATACACAATGAATTTTAAATAGCATTTGTCTATCAAAAAACTGATATAATTTCTTCATGTCAGTAGTTTGAGAAAAAAAGTGAGGGGTTTTAAAGAAGATAATATACTAGATTAAAAGATGTTTAAGACACAAAACAAGTGTAAAATGGAGATATTATCTAGATCTTGATTTGTATAAGCCTGTTTTTATCTTTACATTTTTATGAATCTGTAATATTTAATATAAGTTGGTTATTAGATGATAAAGAGAAAATATTGTTAATTTTATTAGTTATAAAAGTTTCTTTCTGGTCATACTGGTAATTAATATCCTTGAAACTGGTTAATAAGTATTTGCACAGCTATTTTTTTTATTCTTCACTTGTGTTTAAAACATATATATTCAACAATAACAAAAATAAAAATGATTTATTTTTCATTTTTAAAATCACTATGATGGACCAAAATTATTAAATATTTTAGTACCAGCCATTGATGAAAATATACAGAAAATAGAACTCCTATACAATGTTAATGAAGCTGAAAATTTGGACAATAATTGTGGAGATCATTTGTCCAAATTTAGTATATTTAAAAGTTAGCTTAATCTATAAACTAAGAGCTTCTTTTTTACTGCTTTACACCTAGAAAAATTTGTCCACTTAGAGGTAAATGTCAATTGGATTAACTAGAAAAAAAGTATAAAAAAAAAGTTCAAATTAGGGCACCATGTGATACCAGATAAAAATGTTTCAAAGTTGTAAGATGATGCCATATGAGACTATTCTCATAAGTTGATTTTGTAAAATAAGCTTAGGAAAAGAAAAACAACACACAAAATTTATTATGGTAATTAACATGATAGGAGAAAGAGAAACTGGTTTAAAGTTTGAAGTTTATAAGTATCTGTCACATTTTCCTCCCTCTAAAATAATCTAAAGGTGTCAAATCATAATATTCATTAAACCTGGGTAATTTTTCTACCATATGTTATTTTTTTTCAGTTTAAGTGTATGATTGAAATATTTAAAAATTAAACTATCACTATTTCATATTCCTATATCATAACAAAACAGATATGAATACCCTTTCATTTGAACCTCAATATAAAAATAGAGGAATGAAACGGTGGCAGTAAGCATGCCCAAATGATGAACTATTGTGACTTCGTTTACACTCTTGCATATTCCAAATATTCTATAATGGTCATACATTTCAGGGGAAGGGAAAAACGTTTCAAATAATAGTCCACTTCTGACTGAAGAGTGTTGACAGCTGTCAGCAGTGCCAGGCTGAGAAATATTCAGGGCTGAGTTCAGGCTAATAAGGAAAACTGTTATCAGTTAGTATGTCTGAAATGGGCCCTAGAGAAACTATTCAGAAATTTTAAGTGACCTGCATAGTACCAAATAGAGGTAGGACTGGAAATCTAATTTTAAGGGCATGGGGTGTACAATATACATTGTGCTTTACTGAATGGAAGAAAGAAAATGCATAGATATCTAACACTGTGTATGACATCTTTCGCTGATAGTTCACGTTATTGAAGTTGAATAAAGATCTATAAATTGCATTTTAACATTTGGACCAGTCTTGAAACTAGATATAATAAAATGTTTTCTATTATCTCCTTTTGGACCGTCATTTTCTCTCTTACTCTAAAGATTCTTGGGGTCACAAAAAGAAAACAAAGGGAAAGAATAAGTCAGAATGATGGATTTGGTGGCTGTGTGTGGGGAGATAAAAGTTGGAGCTGGGGAAATGTGGATGGGATAAATATAGAAACTTAATCCTATTTGTGATCTCAAAAATCAAGGGAAAGCTTGGCAGTCTCTTAGAGTGACATTATAAATAAAGGCTTTTACATGGCTTTCTCAGAACTGCTAATAAGAATATAACAAGAAATTAGTGGATATAGCTTGCAGATATAAGTGAGAAGGAAGAAAGACAATTTTTGAACCAAGAATTATAACTAACCATGTGCTAGTTCTTTATTAATAAATCTAGAATGTTAAAGACCTTTTCTTTGTCCCATTTATAAACTCTCGTTAGACTTACATTTTGAGTATTTACTGTGGAATTAAAAGTGTATGCCACACATGAAGTAACATAGTGTCAGAACACCTGTATGAGAATCTCCTAAGCCCTCTTTGAACTTACAGCCTTCCCCATTCACTATGTGTGTAGTGTCCTAAAATATGGAGTCATTCCATTCCTGGTCTGGCTGTTGTGAACTCTGTTCTGGAGTAGTGGGGAGGGCTGTGGATTAATGAGCCCCATATTTGGAGTGCTATGTGTTGACAAGATTGAACCTGACCATGCAAAATATTCTAGAATGAGAAGAGACAGATTCCAGTTGATGAAATACACACTGGCAAAATCTCATTTTTTAAAGTCTCATATTCTACCTTTTATTCCCCTTCCACAAGCTACCAAAATATGATTTATTCTTATAATTTCAAGGCTAAATCTTGGTATGCTTCTGAGCTGAAGATTGGCCTAAACTACTTTTGGACTATATTCCTCACTACATGTTGCCAATGCAATTAATATGTAAAGAACTTAATTATGTCTTTACTATTTTTGTAATCTAATTTTAATTTAGCCATTGCATGTCCATAGGCTATTTCTCACACTTATTTTCTTGTGTGACTGCTGTGAAAATACTTTCTTTTTTTGAAATCTTTTAATGTTCTTGTGAAAGTATATAACATGGACAAATAAAACAGTGTTTTATTTCTAACACCTAAAAAGGTATTCTAATATACTATTTCTGGAGGTAAACCCATATGTATTTGTCTATATTTTTCTATCATTGTATAATTTTAGAACACTGGAAAATCACTGAATACCCTATATATCATTTGGAGAAGATATACAAAATTGCTCTCAGAGTTGACAAAGAAACAATTGAATAAAAACAAATTTCAAAGTTCATGTTAACATAATGTTATTCAGCTATTATGTTGCTGTAAATGTTGTGCTGTAAAGTCATTTAATGAAACAGAAATATGCTGCTACACTTTGTTAGGTGAAAGAAAGAAATTAAATACACAGAAAATGATTCCATTAATTTGACAATAAATGTAGACAAATTCAAAGAAGAAAGCCTGGAAGACTATGCCCTCAAATGCAGATAGAAATCATCTGTGAATTGAGGAATTATAAATGGAGTAAAATTAATATGTATTTCTATTTTTTAGTTTTAATATTTATTTCATTAATACATATATACACAGAGCTTTATAATGAATTATATAACTATTTTACATAGATTAAGGTTATGTAGCACCATAATGAAGATCAAGAGTTTACTATTTACTGACTGAAGTTATTCTCCCAAATATGTTGAAATGAAATGTTCTAAAGGCTGCTTGATGGAGTGAAGAGCGCCACCTGTGGGGCAAGGATGACTATTACTAGACCAGCCCTACCAGCCAATAGCTGTGTGACTTTGGCCAACTGGCTTAACCTATGGGTGTCTCAGTTTTGTCACATGAAAAATGAGGATGATAATAGGGCCTATCCCTTTAGGTTGTTATCTTGATTATATGAGTTGATGTACCCAGAATATTATCTGACACATTGTATGTGCTATGTATTTTATTTATTTATTTTTAAAAATTTTTTCCATGACATTAAAATTTTATTTTTTTAACTTTTTATTTTATATTGGAGTATAGTTGATTAACACCGTTGTGATAATTTCAGGTGTACAGCAAAGTGATTCAGTTATACATATATATATATATTTCAAATTATTTTCCCATTTAGGTTGTTACATAATATTGAGCAGAGTTCCCTGTGCTATATGTGTTATGTAAGTATTTTAAACTAGCTCTATAAGAATAGCTACCTATACATGGGTAATAAAGATCTAATGATTTCTTTATTTCTAAACTTTGAAGTAGTCAGCTATTGTGATTTCTGCAAACTTCATGCACATATAAAAATTTTATATATGACTATTGCAAACATAGTGTAGGATACATTGTCCCTAATGTATATGTTCTGCATGTATTTTCAAAGGATTTGAATGTCATTATATTTTTTCCAAGCATGCTAAGTGACTATGACAAATAAACATTGTCATGCTTGAAGAAATATGTGATATAGCATGGACATATATAGGCTGAAAATGATCCCAGTGTGACTCAAAACAATTATGTTTTCAAAGAAGACTAATTATGACTTAAGGGGTGAAAAATACTATAATCTATGCACTTACACAGTTTGTAACTGAATTTAATTAGAAATTGTCTTTTCTATGACCTCTTCTTGGTTACATAAAGATAATTATTCCATCTGTGAAAACTTATAAAAATACAATGTATTCTGAAAGGCTTGTGGAAGGCTGAAACTAAGCTCAACTAAGCCAGCTTCTCATAGAGAAAAGCAGATGGCAGTTAATATAATGTCTCTGTCTTCAGAAAACCATTGAGTAGGCTTGGCAAAATAATATATCAAAAGACACATTTTGCAATGATCAGGAAGTTCCAAAGCTCAAAAAAATCTGAAAATCATGGTTTCTAAAATACTACTATAAAAATAAGATAAAATGTTTCTCTTTATCAGTTTAAAGAAGCATGTCTAACTTCTTATACTGGGATCTAAATGTTTGAAAAAAGTAAATTTTATAAAACCTCAGTGTGAAACTAATAGTAAAATGAGGCTCTTGGGGCTGTGAGTGGTAACATTACCACAGAAGAAGTAGTTAGAGATTATTTTCCTTTTTCTATTTTAATTTGACTGATTATTTGTGAAAGAAAAGAAAATGAATGCCTCTTAACAGTCCCCCTTATTCCATAAGCATCTTTATAATTCTTTATAGAATAGTAACATAGGTGGTTGGGGGAAGGTTATGGACTGCACCTTGAAGTTTACTTTTTTAATGTTGTATACCCTGCCTCAACATTCATTTCAAAAAAGATACTCTATATTTGTGTGAATCTATTTAAAACCTTATCTAACTTACTTAAATGCAGAAGCAAGGATATTAATAATAGAAAAATGTTAAGTTCTTGAACAGTTCTAGCTGAACTATCTTGGGGACTCTGTATCGCTTACATTTCCCATCTCAATGTCTACCTTCATATTTCATTTATATTTATTTTTATTTTAAACATTAGTTAATATGATGTTAGTTTTCAATGAAATAATTTGAATTTTCTAATCAGTGCTAAAAAAGCATCTGCAATTCCAGGACTTTGAAATGGTTGTTCTGTTTCTCCCAACTATTGTAACAGTTTATTGCCCACTTGAAGGTTCCAGTGCATCCCAGCACTCAGATTAATCACGGTGCCCAGAAAGGGATACTATGAGTAACAGCAGCAATGAATAATATGGAAACAGAATTGACAAAACTTGATGGCTAATTGGATTTCAAGAGAGATTTCCTGTGTAGGGGATGTCAAAGGTAGGTTTGGAAATACTGAGGTTGAGATACCTGCAAAAATTACAGGCGAAGATTCCAAGTGGGCACTTGGTGATTCCAGACTCAGCAAAACCTGTAATTGTTATCATGGTATCTTCCCTTCCACCCAACTGCTCTAAGAAAAGCCTAGCTTTAATTCTGTAGGATTTCATTAACTATCTCTAACTTCTGGATAATTAGTAAGCTGAAATGACTGTGACTGGGATATAACATAAGAGAGTAAAAAAGGAACTAAAATCTTTTGACCACTGTGGTAGACATATCATGGTTTACCAATAACCCTACTACAATTGGGAAGGGTTATGAGATTAATTTCTTTAATGAAATATAAGTAAAAGTTATATGCCTATTTTTTCAGACCAGAAGCAGTAAAAGACCTGTGAATAATTCTTTTACCTTTCTTTTTTTAGGCAACCAGATGCTGTAGTTATGAGATGGTGGAGTCTCAATCAAGCTTGAGTCACTGAGGGACTGCATCCCCACTGACTCTTAAGTATTTGTGGTATGAGATTGCTGAGAATTTGGTTCATAGATTAGCACCCTGATAAAATCACCAAATTTATTCTTGACACTATAGTATGTCGTCCATATATTTTCCTGTTAATCTTCCTTGTAATTCAAGGAGATACTAATTATTAACTTCCATTTAAAAAAAGAAGAAAGATCAAAGTGAGCTTATATAAACTAATGAGAGAAAGGGGATCACAAAGCCCAGCTATAGATAATAGCTGAAATAAAGACTTGTCAGAGTAATAGAAGAGATAAAAATGCCTAACCTGAAAGAATACAAGAAGTCGAATAGGGTCAGAGTTGGGGAGAAATATGATGTGCCCAAGGACAAGTACATTTGCATATTAATTTCAAAAACATTATTTCAAACAGCTGCCCAAGTTAAGTATTTTCAAGTTAAGATATGAAGCATGGTTTAATAGGCTACAAATCTCTGTAGCTTGTATAATTCAGTTAACTTTTTCTTGTGTATATGTCAAGTCTTGGTTTCTCTAGTTCAATTCAGTTCTGATTTTTCTGGGATATTTTCTCCACAATATTAGGTACTGAATTATTTCTTCTGCCATTTTTGCAGTATTTTTTAAAGCAAATGTTTAAAATCTTTTATCTTGAGTTTTATTTTTCTTTGTGATTTCCCCATTTGTTGGGTACATTCAATTTTGGATACATTTCTCAAGCATTTAATACCAGGATATTTTACATGCATGTCAACAATCTATGAAATACTAAAATCAGTTTTGGATACGACACTAAAAATAAAAACTTGAAAGAAATCTTCATTTCATCAGAGTTATAACGAACAACTTTTATTTATTTATTTTTAAAATTATAATAGAGATTTATTTAAAGTAATACATTTACAGCCCAGATAGTTCTACATTGTACATTTCAGGTTTAACCAACTTCATAAAAATACTTTAGGATAGCTGCATCCAGATTTAGACTACATGATTATTTATTTGCCCATTCTTCTCTCTCTTTTCTTTCCCGAATAACCTCTTTCAGATGTGGTTCAAGGTAGAATTTATCCTCCTCATATTTTGTCCACTGCTCTTTAGGCAAGATCTGCTGCCTCATGGTCACGTCCAGGGCTCTCTTAATGCGAAACACCCTGTCATTACAAAGGTTCTCAGGAAGCCTTCTTATGGCTTCTTTTACATCGTAATTCTCATATACTGTATCATCTCGCATTAAGCCCAGTATATTGAACCCGGCAGCATTGTAATACCATTTTCGAATACCCTCCAGCCATTTGCTTGATGCTGCAACAGCAGGCCCACCCACCATTTTAACCTGAGACAGAAGCGTTGCCTGCTGGGTAAGTCCTAGAGGTCACACAAGGCACAGTGCGCAGGTGTGTTACGTCAACGTTGCGAGGAGGGGCGGGGGTTGGAGAGAGAGAAACAGAGAGAGAGAGAGAGAGAGAGGGTGCACGTGCAGGCGCAGTTCTGGCGGCCGGCATGAACAACTTTTAAAATTAAGGTTAGCTGGGATAATGAATTTCCTGGAAAATAACCGATTTTAATCCATTCCCCCCCCCAAGGTGCATAACCTATTTCTTTTCTTTCTCAGGTAATTAGTTAAGGTATTAATTTTTTTGTTTGGAGTTATGCTTGAATATAGATAGATAGACCTCCAATCTGGTAGCATTCCCATGACTTGAGGTGGCAAGCATAAAATATTTTTATGTTAGCTGCTTTTAGTCTGTGGTGTTATTTAACATTTAAAACAATAGCACTTAATAGTTCGAAAAAAGAAAAGTAGATGTTAAATTTTTACTGTAAATAAAGAAATGCTTTACTATTTTTTTATCCAAATTATTTTATTTATTTTTTAACATTTTTATTGGAGTATAATAGCTTTACAATGGTGTGTTGGTTTCTGCTTTATAACAAAGTGAATCAGTTATACATATACATATGTTACCATATCTCTTCCCTCTCGCGTCTCCCTCCCTCCCACCCTCCCTATACCACCCCTCTAGGTGGTCACAAAGCACCGAGCTGATCTCCCTGTGCTATGCGGCTGCTTCCCACTAGCTATCTATTTTACGTTTGGTAGTGTATATATGTCCATGCCACTCTCTCACTTTGTCACAGCTTACCCTTCCCCCTCCCCATATCCTCAAGTCCATTCTCTAGTAGTTCTGTGTCTTTATTCCCGTCTTACCCCTAGGTTCTTCATGACATTTTATTTTGCTTAGATTCCATATATATGTGTTAGCATACGGTATTTGTCTTTCTCTTTCTGACTTACTTCACTCTGTATGACAGACTCTAGATCCATCCACCTCACTACAAATGACTCAGTTTCGTTTCTTTATATGGCTGAGTAATATTCCATTGTATATATGTGCCACATCTTCTTTATCCATTCATCCGATGATGGACACTTAGGTTGTTTCCATCTTCAGGCTATTGTAAATAGAACTGCAATGAACATTTTGGTACATGACTCTTTTTGAATTATGGTTTGCTCAGGGTATATGCCCAGTAGTGGGATTGCTGGGTCATATGGTAGTTCTATTTGTAGTTTTTTAAGGAACCTCCATACTGTTCTCCACAGTGGCTGTATCAATTTACATTCCCACCAACAGTGCAAGAGGGTTCCCTTTTCTCCACACCCTCTCCAGCATTTATTATTTCTAGATTTTTTGATGATGGCCACTCTGACTGGTGTGAGATGATATCTCATTGTAGTTTTGATTTGCATTTCTCTAATGATTAATGATGTTGAGCATTCTTTCATGTGTTTGTTGGCAATCTGTATATCTTCTTTGGAGAAATGTCTATTTAGGTCTTCTGCCCATTTTTGGATTGGGTTGTTTGATTTTTTGCAATTGAGCTGCATGAGCAGCACATAAATTTTGGAGATTAATCCTTTGTCAGTTGCTTCATTTACAAATATTTTCTCCCATTCTGAGGGTTGTCTTTTGGTCTTGTTTATGGTTTCCTTTGCTGTGCAAAAGATTTGAAGCTTCGAAGCTTCATCAGGTACCATTTGTTTATTTTTGTTTTTATTTCCATTTCTCTAGGAGGTAGGTCAAAAAGGATCTTGCTGTGATTTATGTCATCGTGTTCTGCCTATGTTTTCCTCTAAGAGTTTGATAGTTTCTGGCCTTACATTTAGGTTTTAATCCATTTTGAGCTTATTTTTGTATATGGTGTTAGGGAGTGTTCTAATCTCATACTTTTACATGTACTTGTCCAGTTTTCCCAGTACCACTTATTGAAGAGGCTGTCTTTTCTCCACTGTGTATTCTTGCCTCCTTTATCAAAGACAAGGTGACCATATGTGCGTGAGTTTACCTCTGGGCTTTCTATCCTGTTCCACTGATCTATATTTCTGTTTTTGTGCCAGTACCATACTGTCTTGATTACTGTAGCTTTGTAGTATAGTCTGAAGTCAGGGAGCCTGATTCCTCCAGCTCCGTTTTTCGTTCTCAAAATTGCTTTGGCTATTCGGGGTCTTTTGTGTTTCCATACAAATTGTGAAATATTTGGTTCTAGTCCTGTGAAAAATGCCAGTGGTAGTTTGATAGGGATTGCATTGAATCTGTACATTGCTTTGGGTAGTAGAGTCATTTTCACAATGTTGATTCTTCCAATCCAAGAACATGGTATATCTCTCCATCTATTTGTATCATCTTTAGTTTCTTTCATCAGTGTCTTATAATTTTCTGCATACAGGTCTTTTGTCTCCTTAGGTAGGTTTATTCCTAGATATTTTATTCTTTTTGTTGCAGTGGTAAATGGGAGTGTTTTCTTGATTTCACTTTCAGATTTTTCATCATTAGTGTGTAGGAATGCCAGAGATTTCTGTGCATTAATTTTGTATCCTGCTACTTTACCAAATTCATTGATTAGCTCTAGTAGTTTTCTGGTAGCATCCTTAGGATTCTCTATGTATAGTATCACGTCATCTGCAAACAGTGACAGCTTTACTTCTTTTCTGATTTGGATTCCTTTTATTTCCTTTTCTTCTCTGATTGCTGTGGCTAAAACTTCCAAAACTATGTTGAATAAGAGTGGTGAGAGTGGGCAACCTTGTCTTGTTCCTGATCTTAGTGGAAATGCTTTCAGTTTTTCACCATTGAGGATGATGCTGGCTATGTGTTTGTCATATATGGCCTTTATTATGTTGAGGAAAGTTCCCTCTATACCTACTTTCTGAAGGGCTTTTATCATAAACGGGTGTTGAATTTTGTCAAAAGCTTTCTCTGCATCTATTGAGATGATCATATGGTTTTTCTCCTTCAATTTGTTAATATGGTATATCTCATTGATTGATTTGCATATATTGAAGAATCCTTGCATCCCTGAATAAACCCCAGTTGGTCATGGTGTATGATTCTTTTAATGTGCTGTTGGATTCTGTTTGCTAGTATTTTGTTGAGGATTTCTGCATCTATGTTTATCAGTGATACTGGCCTATAGTTTTCTTTCTTTGTGACACCTTTGTCTGGTTTTGGTATCAGGGTGACAGTGGCCTCGTAGAATGAATTTGGGAATGTTCCTCCCCTGCTATATTTTGCAAGAGTTTGAAAAGGATATGTGTTAGCCCTTCTCTAAATGTTTGATAGAATTCGCCTGTGAAGCCATCTGGTCCTGGGCTTTTGTTTGTTGGAAGATTTTTAATCACAGTTTCAATTTCAGTGCTTGGATTGGTCTGTTCATATTTTCTATTTCTTCCTGATTCAGTCTTGGCAGGTTGTGCATTTCTAAGAATTTGTCCATTTCTTCCAGGTTGTCCATTATATTGGCATAGAGTTGCTTGTAGTAATCCCTCGTGATATTTTGTATTTCTCCAGTGTCAGTAGTTACTTCTCCTTTTTCATTTCTCATTCTATTGATTTGAGTCTTCTCCCTTTTTTTTCTTGATGTGTCTGACTAATGGTTTATCCATTTTGTTTATCTTCTCAAAGAACCAGCTTTTAGTTTTATTGATCTTTGCTATCGTTTCCTTCATTTCTTTTTCATTTATTTCTGATCTGATCTTTATGATTTCTTTCCTTTTGCTGACTTTGGGGTTTTTTTATTCTTCTTTCTCTAATTGCTTTAGATGCAAGGTTAGGTTGTTTATTCGAGATGTTTCCTGTTTCTTAAGGTAGGATTGTATTGCTATAAAATTCCCTCTTAGAACTGCTTTTGCTGCATCCCATAGGTTTTGGGTCATCGTGTCTCCATTGTCATTTGTTTCTAGGTATTTTTTGATTTCCTCTTTGATTTCTTCAGTGATCACTTATTATTAAGTAGTGTATTGTTTAGCCTCCATGTGTTTGTATTTTTTACAGATCTTTTCCTGTAATTGATATCTAGTCTCATGGTGTTGTGGTCAGAAAAGATACTTGATAAAATTCAATTTTCTTAAATTTACCAAGGTTGATTTGTGACCCAAGATATGATCTACCCTGGAGAATGTTCCATGAGCACTTGAGAAAAATGTGTGTTCTGTTGTTTTTGGATGGAATGTCTTATAAATATCAATTAAGTCCACCTTGTTTTTAATGTATCATTTAAAGTTTGTGTTTCCTTATTTATTTTCATTTTGGATCATCTGTCCATTGGTGAAAGTGGGGTGTTAAAGTCCCCTACTATGAATGTGTTACCCTTTTTTTTTTTTTTGCTTTACACGGGCCACTCACACTTGTGGCCTCTCCCGTTGTGGAACACAGGCTCTGGATGCGCAGGATCAGTGGCCATGGCTCACTGGCCCAGCTACTCCGCGGCATGTGGGATCTTCCCAGACTGGGGCACGAGCCCGTGTCCCCTGCATCGGCAGGCGGACTCTCAACCACTGCGCCACCAGGGAAGCCCTGTGTTACCCTTTTTTGGTCTATTTCCCCTTTTATGGCTGTTATTTCCTCTTTTATGGCTGTTAGTATTTGCCATATCTATCTATATATATATATGTATATATATATTTTTTTGCGGTGTGCAGGCCTCTCACTGTTGTGTCCTCTCCCGTTGTGGAACACAGGATCTGGACACGCAGGCTCAGCGGCCATGGCTCACAGGCTCAGCGGCCATGGCTCACAGGCCCAGCCGCTCCGCGGCATGTGGGATCCTTCCGGACCGGGGCAGGAATCTGTGTCCCTGGCTTTAGCAGGCGTGCTCTCAACCACTGCACCACCAGGGAAGCCCCTGCCTTATATATTGAGGTGCTCCTATGTTGGGTGCATAAATATTTACAATTGTTATATCTTCTTGGATCGATCCCTTGATCATTATGTAGTGTCCTTCTTTGTCTCTTGTAATAGTCTATTTTAAAGTCTATTTCATCTGATATAAGAATTGCTATTCCAGCTTCCTTTTGATTTCCATTTGCATGGAATATCTTTTTCCATCCCGTCACTTCAGTCTGTATGTGTCCCTAGGTCTGAAGTGGGTGTCTCGTGCACAGCATATATATGGGTCTTGTTTTTGTATCCATTCAGCCAGTCTGTGTCTTTTATGGGAGCATTTAATCCATTTACATTTAAGGTAGTTTTTGATATGTATGTTCCTATTCCCATTTTCTTAATTGTTTTGGGTTCGTTATTGTAGGTCTTTTCCTTCTCTTGTGTTTCTTGCCTAGAGAAGTTCCTTTAGCACTTGTTGTAAAGCTGGTTTGTTGGTGCTGAACTCTCTCAGCTTTTGCTTGTCTGTAAAGGTTTTAATTTCTCCATCAAATCTGAATGGGATCCTGCTGGGTAGATTAATCTTGGTTGTAGGTTTTCTCCTTCATCACTTTAAATATGTCCTGTCAGTCCCTTCTAGCTTGCAGAGTTTCTGCTGAAGGATCAGCTGTTAACCTTATGGGGATTCCCTTGTGTGTCATTTGCTGTTTTTCCCTTGCTGCTTTTAATATGTTTTCTTTGTATTTAACTTTTGATAGTTTGAGTAATATGTGTCTTGGTGTATTTCTCCTTGGATTTATCCTGTATGGGACTCTCTATGCTTCCCGGACTTGATTAACTATTTCCTTTCCCATATTAGGAAAGTTTTCAACTATAATCTCTTCAAATATTTTCTCAGTCCCTTTCTTTTTCTCTTCTTCTTCTTCTGGGACCCCTATAATTCTAATGGTGGTGTGTTTAATGTCTCAGAGGTCTCTGAGACTGTCCTCAGTTCTTTTCATTCTTTTTTCTTTATTCTGCCCTGCAGTAGTTATTTCCACTCTTTTATCTTCCAGGTCACTTATCTGTTCTTCTGCCTTAGTTATTCTGCTATTGATCCCTTCTAGAGTATTTTTAATTTCATTTATTGTGTTGCTCATAGTTGCTTGTTTCCTCTTTAGTTCTTCTAGGTCCTTGTTAAATGTTTCTTGCATTTTGTCTATTCTATTTCCAAGATTTTGGATCATCTTTACTATCATTATTCTGAATTCTTGGCGGCTCGCAGGCTCTAGAACGCAGGCTCAGTAGTTGTGGCGCAGGGGCTTAGTTGCTCCGCAGCATGTGGAATCTTCCCAGACCAGGCCTTGAGCCTGTGTCCCCTGCTTTGGCAGGTGGATTCTTAACCACTGCACCAGCAGGGAAGTCCCAACCTCATTTATTTTTGCTAAATTTTAATTGCTTGTCTTTTTCTAACTGATTTTTAAGCATTATTTACAGAAGCTAAAAAAAATTTAAAAATTGCTGGTTAGGCACATACATTTAAGATTTCTTCCAATTTAGGGATGTTTTTCACTTTCTTTATGGTGCTTTTTCTCATGCAGAAAATATTTGAATTTTTACAAGAGTCTAAATTATCAGGTTTTTCCTTATCAGTTGCCATTTCTATGCTATTTTAAAAAATCCTTTTCTACTCAAACATTTTAAACATTTTCTACTCTATGTTTCTGAAAAAATTTCCTGTTTTGTGTCTCACACTTAGTACTTTTCATTAATTCACATGAAAATGTTTATTTTTGTTTTATTTGAGTTAAGGAATCCACTTTACCTTTGATCATATAAATGGTAATTCTCAGAACATTATTTTGGATAGCCCATAATTGCCTAATAAATTTATAATGTCACATTTGTTATGGACTAAGTTAAAGGCTCTCTTTTCTTTGTAGACTAATGACACTTTTAAATATTATATTTATATGTATTACTATATTATATCTATCTAGATCTACTGGTACTAATATTTTGTTTTCTTCAAATGGTTCTTTAGCATTTTGTATACACTTTAAAATTAGCTTCTAAAGTTATATGAAAAAATCTGAATATGTGGTTGAAATTTTCTTGATTTTATAGATTCATTAAGGAAAAGTTTGTCTCTATCTTTAACATGTTGAATATTTTCTCCATTTTTAAGCATCTCATCATTTATTCAGGTTTTTAAAATATATTTCAATATGGTTTTTCTTTTATATTTTTCCATTAAGACTTTGACCATTTATATGATAGTCATTCCTTAATACTTTAGAGTTTCTTTTGCCATTTAGGTTACACCAATTTAACAATTAACCTTTTTTGCCTGATGATAATATTTTTCTTCTTTTGAATCTAGCATATTTTTTGAACTCTCCTATTAGTTTTAATTGTTCTTTTATTCTGTATGAGTAATAGTAATTCTATTTCTTCCTTTCTAACCACACTTCCTCTGAGCACTAACCCAACTCCTAAATCATAACCTCCTAATGATTACCTTACTGATGGATTCAATTCAGCTTATTTGGTTCAAAAAGAATGAGTAGAATTATTATGAATGGACACTTGTATGTTCAGTCCTATAGATTTCCACTTCCAATTTCAATCCCAGAGCCTGTAACCACATGCTTAAGTTGAGTGCAGGAGAGGAAAATTTAAAAAATTAGGGCCACACAGGATGCATTGGGCAGCAAATGCTCACCTATTTCAACAATGCCAAATAACAAATAATTTAAAAGTATGTAACATGCATGCGTACACACAGACACAAAATTCTCACTTTTTTCCCTGTCTTCACATGGGAAAGCTGTTAGTGTTTAAACATTAAGTGGCTATATGTTGTCGAGTTTGTTGTATATATCTTAGTAGGCTAAATAAGTTACTTTCCATTTTTACTTTTCAAAGAAATTTTGTTATGAATATGCATCTTTTTAAAATTGAGATTATGAATTGAGATTAACACATGGTTTCTTTCTTTTAGTCTGATCTGATAATTCACAGAACAAATAGATTCAGTAATATTGAGGCACTCTTGTATCGCTAATATATACAAACAACTTTGTATATATATGTGTATATTTACAATATATATAGAAAGCAATATGTAATGTAAATATGTATTATATAAAATATTATACATGACAATATGATGTAGTGTAGGTAGTATAAATATTTTATATAGAATATACATTAAAAGATATATAGGATATATAGCATATGATATTTTCCAGGTAATATCATATGCAAAATTATTCTATTTCTTCTCTAGACAGTCCTGGTTTGGTATTGGAATATCTTATCTATATAAATTGAGGAACTCTTATGATTTGGATGACTATCTTAGATTGTTTGAGAGTGGACTTGTTAATTGGTCCCAAGTAGACACTCTCTTTACAATTCATTGGATGTAACTGATTTTTCATTTTTATGACTAGAACTAATCAAAGTTGCATTGCGCACACACACACACAAATTGTATCTAAACAAATAGAATGTTGTGTTTATTGCCAGGCTCCAGCTGTGTGTGTGTGTGGGGGTGTGTGTGTGTGTGTGTGTGTGTCTGCATGTGTGTATGGAATTTATACAGGGTGAAAACTAAAGTGTAATTCATGCAGATAAACCACTGAAATATTGATTAGAAAATATAACATATATTCCAGGTTTCCTTTATTATCTAATCCTAATGAATTCACAGCTTTCAGATAGTATATAACTAACAAAGAATGATTTTCAATGCTAAGAAAAACTAAAAGACAAATTTAGAAAAGTAAAAATTTTGAACAACAATTGATGAATAAGGTACACTTTTGAAGATTTCATGAACCATGAAATAAATCATAGCAGTTTTACAAAACCATCAGTTAACATATATTTTGAATCAAAAATTCCACAATCTTAGAATGATGCAAAGTTATTGTTTTAGGCATTTTTCACCTAAAACATTGTTTTGCAAGATTATAAAACATTATCAGTTAATTATTTTCATCACATAAATAATATCTGTTGAATTGAACATATATGTCACTATAAAGACAAGACAAAGGAAAAAAATATTTTTCTTCTTACGAACAATATATTCTACTCTCCGAAGAATTTGTTACAGTTATTTATTTTGTCCTCAATTTCCATTATAAAGATATTAGTTTGGTTTTCACTTGTTGAAAATCTTTTTAGTCACTTCTTATTATAGTATTGTAAATAAAGACACAGTTGTACTCTATTTGACAATTTTTGCTGATGTTGTATTAGTAGCTCAATAAAGCCTAGTCAAATATATCCAAAAAATGTTCCTTTCTCCAATTATCAATTGTTTTCAGTACACCTTTACAACTACAATATCTATAAATTTATTCTACCATCAAAAGCAATACTTCGTAAGCACCACTTCTAAATGGTATGGAAAATATGATTCTGTTATTGAAAAAGGCATAATATAAACATGATTTTTTTAAAGGCCCAAATCATAATGATGAAAAAAAACAGTTTAAAGTCATATACCCTGTATTTTGCTTGTGTGAGTGTGTCTGTGTGTGTCTGTGTGTGTATAGGATCAATGCAAAATTTTAAAATTCATAAAATAGTATCACAGAATCATATAGTATCAGACTCAGAGGAACTGGGTGAAATATTAAAAGCATTTCAGCAAAAACACTTTTTTGACAATAGTAGTAATAATTATTAGTTTAAACTCTGAACACGTGACAATACTGTTATTATTTTATGTTGGAGCTGATTACATTTTTTCTACTTTAAAATTTTTACTATGCATGAAGAGAATCCCTTGATCCTTAAATGCTTGGTTAGTTCCATCCCTCTATTTGTGGGAAATGATTTACACATCTTATTCTACTCTGGATAAAATGTAGATTTTCCACTCCATAGCTTCTGATTCACCAGTTAGGTATTTTTAACAAGCACTATAGGTGATTCTAAGGCAAATAGTCTGAGGACACTACCATCATCATTATCATCATCGTCATCATCAGCATCATCTTGTCTAACAAGTATTGAGGGCTTACTCCATGATTATAACTATACGAAGAGTATGCCATTCTTCAATTAATTTGTCTTACGACAATTCTATGGTATATTTTCTTTTAATGTTGCTATTTTATAAATGCAGACAATGAACATATGTAGGTTAACTAGCTTTGCTTAGCCATGTAATAATTGGTGGGATTGGAGTTAAATCCAGAGAGCTTGTTTCTTTCTGAGTGGGTACATTTAACCAATGTGGTTGCAGGATTCTGGAATATGGATGCTATTTTGGAAATGAAATATGTGTGCAGATATTGGCCAAGGTTTATTTTTAGAGCAGTGGTTTCTGAACTTTCATATTTTATACTCCTATCAGAAAAAAAATGCTGAAGGTGTACTGCAATATTTGTTGTATATTTATATACTAATCATTTACTTCTACAACTTTTACCACTATATAGGTATTTTATAAATCACACTGAAACTTGAAATGCAAAAGAATGAGATAAAACATCAATACAAATAGAATTTCTTATATTTTCCCACAGCTCAGCTGACGGTCTTGTGTATGCCCTATGTTACATAAACACCTATTTGGAGACTGTTCTGCAAGGTAGAGGAGCACCAGATGGCCATGTTGGATGTTCCAAATCCACATCCCCCACTTTATCCTGCTTCCCTTCTCTTCAAGAGAATAGTCTGCTCTGGTTCTCAGACTGACTTTTACCGTAAAGCCCTGATCATGTAGTAGTAACTTTCTGGTTGCCAAATTATATCTAGAATGGATGGTTATTATAAATAATAAAGGTTGAGAATACATAATAGTAGATAAAGGTATGACATGAAGTAAAGAATTAAATCAAATAAACCATATAATATCCATCTGGTTCTTTTTCTTAATTACATTACTTATTTAAGTCTTCATTTAATATTAAATTAATGCTAACTATTAAGGAAAATCTGTATAAAATGTAAAGATTTGTACATATATAGATACAAGAGTTGCATGGTACTAATCAGGGTGCTTAAACACTCTCAGATTGAGTTTCTCCAATTGTAAAATGAGATAACATACCTGACTTATATGTATGTTGTGATGTCATTTAAAAAGAACTGGAACTGCACCTGGAACATATTAAATATGCAATAAAAGTAGTTATTATTATGCCATAAACATGGCATTTATTTAAATGTTTATAATCACAGATTTCTTCGTAACCCTCTAATTAATCCATCCTTAGGGTGCATAAGAGAATCACTAGTAAGTCCCCATTACCACAGGAATAAAAAATCAAAGGAGTAACTGTCAACATTAATGTTGTTTAAATCATAGAGGAAAGAATTCCTTTCAAGACAGGGCAACAAAAAATAGGAAATATTTGCTGCAGACTGTATACAAATGATTTCAGGTTTATACACCCAAAGCTAACGTATGCAGTTTCTATTATGTGAAAAGTCAGGTTTTGAAGTAGAAACGTACTATAAATAGTGACAAGACCTAAGACACTTTAGAGATAGAATCAGAAGGCTAAAACCATCACCTTATAGTGCCATTGTCACATCTAAATATAGATTTAGAAAAGTTGATTCCATGAACTTGTAAACTGAAATCTATCTACTTGCCTATCAACTTTCTTTAATAAAGAAACATATATCCTCAAGTACAAAGCTGTAATGATAGTTGGGGATATCTAAATCAATCACCTGAGTCATTGCCAAAAAAATCTAGTGAAATCCAATTTCATGACTAGTTTTTTAAAAGGTGGAGGGTGGTTAAAAGATAAATTTGAGAAAATCTCTTAGGAAGTAGAATAACAAGGCATAGATCTAGAAACTTGGATAGAAAAGATCAGGAAATTAGAGGGTTAATTCAAAAGGCACAGCATTCACAAGTAAATCTCAAAGAAAGTGGAGGGGAAATACTATTACAGGATAAATGTCCATTTACTGTCTTCATGGTCTCTCATTCAGTCTACAGAAAAATGCAGTCTGTTTTTTTCCACCAGTACTACTGTACAATGCAACCAATCCATTGAGGTCAAAAGGGATCCCCTGTATTTCTTTCTATAAATTTAATAAATACTTTTATTTTTTTTAAATTAACTTCACAGTGGCATGGCACATTGTTGCCTGCACCATAACCACATATCCTTTTCAAAAATCTCCCTTTTTTGGTTTGCAAAACTCCATACACGTTTGTGGTTCTCTTTTGTCTGAGGAATCTCTATTTCATTTTACTGTCCTATTTCTTAAATTATGGAGTTGCATTCTTAAGGAATTTTTTGTTCATTCGATTCATGTTTATCTCCTGGTTTTACAGCTTCAATTAATATTTATATCCTGAAGCATCACAAAGCAATCTCAATAGTCCATATATATCACTTTCCTGATCTACAAACCTATTTTCCAAGAGGCATTTCAATGTCCATGTCTCACACAGAAATAATTATCTTTTATCCCCCATTCCACATAATCACTATGTTGTTTCTTTCACTGAATGAAACCAGGTTCCACTCAGAAACTCTCAGTTGAATAAAAATTCCCCTTTAATATTTTCTTCACTTTACCTCTCATATATATTCAGGCTTCGTCTATGGTCAATTCTACCTCTTAATTCTTTCAAAGATATGCACTAATCTCCTACAATCTCTAAATTCCTAAACCACAATTTCTTGTTATTAGTTGCTTCTCACACCAGCAAAATAACTTGGAATGATATTTTGAAATTAGAAAATATCTTTCAGGAGTGTTAAAGATTTCAGACCATTTAATCTACAAAACTCAGGTCTGAAACTCTATCCTACAGAAAGAAACTGACATTTAGAAAATTCTGGTGCAATGCATTTGTTTATTATGTGAAGAATTTGGAAACCTAATTGTTGAAGCTAGTTGAGTAATTTTTGACATCTACACTCAGTCAAATGTTTAAAGAGGTTGGACAGAATTATGACAATGACAGTGCATAGTTTTGTAGTAGAAAAACTATATGCTATCAGGAAAGTAGAGTTTGATAGTGAGTTGTATTTAATTAGAAAAATCAGTATTAACAAATGAGCATGAAAAATAGATATCTTTCCTAAAGTGCCACTAAAAGAGACCATCACAATATCAGCAAAAATTTACCTATTACCAGCATTAATATGCACCCTAAGTGTCCAGATTTTGTTTCTTATACCATTCGTTAATTAAAAACAAAAACTGGTGCATCTTGATGAATAGCTCAAGAGAAGTTTTACAAGTGATTCTCAACAGTTAGAAAAGAGTGGATTGAAGAGTGACTAAAGGTCAATAATTGAGTCCCAAGAGTAGATGTGTCTCTCAGAGTAGTTGCAAATAGAAGGAAAGCAGAGATATGTCTCTGCCCTAGGGGGCTTAGAGTTAATGAAGGGTTTTTTAAGATAGAAATTACAGTGTTTGAGAGCCCATTTGTAGGACAATTAAATGAGCAATAATAAGCAAAGATGCTGCAAAGAAAAAAATAAGCCAAGCACCAAAGTAACCACTCAATAAATTCTGTTTATTATTAAGAATGATAATATATAAGTAAATAATGATAATGTAATTACCACTGTTTATGCTTTGCTATGACTTTAGAGTTAAACAATAAATTCAGGAACTTCAAATAATCTCTCAGAATATTCCATGTGTTAAGATAACACTTACTCAAATCAACTTCAAAACTGAAATAAAAAAGTTTATAAAGAGTTTACCATTACAATATTTACTCACAAAAAGTTGGATTAAAATTATAAGAAATTTTGGGTCCTAATATGGAATGTACATTTCAAAGGACATGTTTTTAAAGGAAGTGAGAATATATCTCTATTTTAGTACAAAATATTTTTAAACAAACACTCCTTCGAGATAAGTAATAGATGTTTTAAAATATATAAAACAGTAAATGTACCTCCAAGAGATGGAATGTGTTAAAAATACATAGACTTAAGGAAGGAAAATCATTATGAATATAGTTCATTTGAGACACAAAATTGATTTTAAAAGTAAGATAGGATATTTTAAAATTTTTATTCCTTTGTAATTGATACCAGGGAAGATAAAGATGCTTTTTTTTTAGTGCTTAATGTAGAAGTATTCTGTATAACTTTTTTTTTACCATTTTTTTATGTGGACCATTTTAAAAGTCTTTATTGAATTTGTTACAATATTGCTTCTGTTTTGGTTTTTTGGCTGCAAGACATGTGGGATCTTAGCTCCCCAGCCAGGGATTGAACCCACAACCCCTGCATTGGAAGGCAAAGTCTTAACCACTGGACTGCCAGGGAATTCCCTCATTCAGTATAATATTAATGTAGAAGCTGAATGACTGAATTATTGAGGGAATAAGTGTCTCTGTTTTCCCTAAAAATTTAAGTTATGTGCACTATGAGACACTCCAACTTGTCAACGGGTAGGGAGAGTTCATATATTCTGTGGAAAGGGATGATGTTCTTACATGAAATAATTCCTTACCTAATTTTTTAAAAACTCTGGCAACCCTTATAATTGTTTTGTAATATGTAGAAAGGAGCTAATTAATATCTTACTAAGATTTGTAATATTTAACTCATATACATATAGCCTTAAACATGTATTGCTTGTCCTTTTTTCCCTACAAAACAAAAGCTTAGTGGTATCATTATAATACAATGTCACATACCTCATGAAAATTATTCTTATGAGTTAAGAACTGTGTGTTTTAAACGTTGGTTTAAAAAAATCCTATGTATATATGGAATATACATATATGCACACGTGTATACACACACAATGACAGCACTGTTTCACACCTTTAAAATAATTTAAATTTGCAACAACATGGATGGACTTGGAGAACATTATGCTAAGTGAAATAAGTCAGGCAGAGAAAGACAATTACTGTATGATATCATTTATATGTGAAATCTAAAAAATATACACAACTAGTGAAATTAACAAAAAAGAAGCAGACTCACAGATATAGAGAACAAACTAGTAGTTACCACTGGGGAGAGGGAAGGGGGGAGGGAAAATAGGGGCAGGAGATTAAATGGTACAAACTATTAGGCATAAAATAAGCTCTAAGGATATATTGTACAACATGGGGAATATAGCCAATATTTTATAATAACTATAAATGGAGTATAACCTTTAAAAGTTGTGAATCGCTATATTGTACACCTGTAACTTGCACAGAAACTATATTTTATATATATTATAATTTTATATAATTTTATATATTGCACAGAAACTATAATTTTAAAAGCCAGTTTAAATTTCATATAAGTGACTTTATTGAATCTGCACTCTAACGGGGCACAGTATTTTAACAAATAATTTGTGTGGGCTTAAAGTTATTAAATGAGTATATATGTAAATTTGAAATTTGACCATAGATAAATATATATACACACATATGTGTGTATATGTATATATGTGTATGCATGTATAGAAACACATATGCTTATTTATTATTAACCAATAAATTTGGAGTCAAATTCTGATATGCCTGTAGAATTGGCATAGTTAGTAGACATTGGTTAAGGACAGAAAATGACCAAAGAGCAACCGATGTTTTAAAAAGCCCCAAGACAAAAGTCCGAATTAGAAGAAGGGGATTTACATCCAATTAAAAAATTACAGCGTGGCCCTTTTATTTTTCATCTAACACTTTGGGGAAAGAGTTATATTTTGCTTCACTAATTCAAGAGCAACTCCAAGAACTGTCAAGAAGTATTTGCTTAATGACAAAAAATACCATTAAAATTTCAAACAGAAGATTCATCCCTATCTTTTTCTTTTCTATCTTTTTTAGTGTTCTAGTTATAGTTTATATCTGTGTCTGAATTTGGTGGTATTATCTCTTTATCAAAGGAGGTCATACAAATACCATATGATATCACTTACATGTGGCATCTAAAATATGACACAAATGAACTTATCTACAAAACAGAAACAGACTCAAAGATACAGAGAGCAGACTTGTTGCCAAGGGGGAGGATTGGTCCGGGAGGGATGGATTGGGAATTTGGGATTAGCAGATGCAAACTATTATATAGAGAATAGCTAAACAACAAGGTCCTACTGTATAGCACAGAGAACTATATTCAATATCCTGTGATAAACCATAAAGGAAAATAATATGAAAAAGAGTGAATCACTTTGCAGTACTTCAATAAAAAAATTTTTTTATAAAAGGAGGTCATAGATACTCCATTTGAGATTTTTAAAAATAAAATAGATGGCAAACTCTCGAAAACAATTTAGCTTTAATCCAACTTAAAGGCAGAAAAATGGTGGCATTTTCCGTTCCCATGATTTATGCATAATTTTCTCATTTCCACAGGAACATTTCTAAATTTTGCACTTAGAGAAAATTACCTAGGTTATTTTTAGCCATAACTAATATGTCAAAATTACTCCCACTTTAATATATTACCCTGCTAATTTACAAAATTCATTTATCATGTAAGTTCTTAGAAGGAAGGAACAGATAAAATGTAAATGTACTGATCTTGTATGTTGATAAGTCACTGTTCTAAAATAACATCTCAAACTTGACTTCATATGCCAAAGCAGAGTCCCTGAAAAATTATGTTTTGCTTTAAGACATTTTTTGATGATTCTGAATGTCTTTTATTGAGTACTAATTAATGCGACAAATTTCTGACAAAAACATTTCTACTTTACTAATTCTAGAGGCGTTTTTAATGTGAGACAAGAGTTGTCTTACTGAATCACATCAGAATATTCAAGAGGACATGCAACATTTCAAAAAGAAATTGATTTGCTATAAGTTGTGAAAAGGTGGGTTTTAGAGCATTTTAGCTGAATTCTTTTAATTGAGTGGTGGCAACAAAACTCTCTAGTGGTATAGGTCTTTAGAAAAAGGGTCAAACATGTTTCTTGTCACTATGGAAAAAGTAACTCATTCATTTCTCAAATTTGTGAGCTGTCACCAGCACGGCAAGAAAGAAAGGATTCATATGCTTTATTAAGTTCCATATTTGTTTATGTTTCATCCTTCATCTGTTATGCCAAAGCAAAGATACAGGTATTCGAAGATCATGGTTATTAAAGAAAGTCATCATGACAACAAAATATAAAAGTTCCATTTTCCCATGTTCATCAGCATGGTTCTCAAATATTAGGTCAGTAGCAATAAATCCCAATCTAAATAAAGGTATATGAAAAGCTCAATATGTTCTTTTAAACTGTGTAATACATTTATTCCTATTGTATTAGTATTCAATAACATGTTAAATACTATACTATAAGACTTTAAATATAACATACTATTTAAAGGGTACATGTTAAGAGCATGACTGGCAAAAAATTTACTACCAATTTATATTTAGTTACTGATTATTATTTATCAAATTATATGCACTACATTATGAAAAATTTCTGAAAGATGGGTCAGGTTTCTTAAGAATGCATGGGAGGAATTTGTGCACATCATTTTAAAACATCTTCAACTTATGATAATTTAATTGAATTTTTTTTTAAATTTCCTGGAGATAAGTACCTTAGAAATATTTCAAAGGGGGAAACAAAATAAAACAAAAAATATACTTAGGTAATATATGCTTTAAGACTTCTACAAATTGTGTGAAAGAGTGTGTGTGGGTTTAAGCATAAAAGGGCACAAGTAAAGAAAATACTAAAATTGAAACCATAGTACTTCCCTGGACGTCCAGTAGTTAAGACTCTGTGCTTCCACTGCCGGGGATATGGGTTCAGTCCCTGGTGGGGGAACTAAGATCCCACAGGCCATGCAGTGCAGCCAAAAAAAAAAAAAATTGAAAACATAGAAGGAAGATATAATTTACAGAATAATCTGATTCATTTCAGTCATTGTTAAACACTGTTGGTAAAGTAGAAAACACATATAAAAAATAAGAGGTCAAATGATTTCTAGATTTCACAAACTGGCTATTTTAAAAGATTAAATAATTCTAGACTTCTAATTTTGTAATGTTTATTCCTTTTTGGAAATATTTTTACTGGTTACAAAATTTGGTAAACAGAAATGTTCAGATTATATTGAAATTGAAATATTTTCAAATTAAAAATTTTAAGTATATATATTTGCATGCTAGTGATATTTAGACATTAAAGTATTTAGAACTTGAAATAAACAATATTATATAAATGTATATTATTTTATTACATTACTTCATATTGCAAATACATCCAAAATATAAATATATATTAATATATAAATTTTTATATATTATAGTTATATAAAGTTGCAAATATTTTAAATAAATAATGTTTTCTCTCTGGGTATATTAATTAAAAAATAAACTTATAGAGCTAAACTATAAATTTATATAATCTAAAGAAAAATTTGCCATTCTATTTATGTATCTTTGTTGTTAATCTCTTCAGGTGTTATTTCATATGCTAGTTACTGATTTACTAAATCCCTTTGGCAAATTTACATTGAAATATTTTATTAAAATTAGTAACCCAATTAAAATTATTTGTAATGAATTAGAATTGAAACAATAATAAATGCCTTTCACAGTTTGCATTGCTTAATTTATAGTTTTGTGTAATTTCATATTTGATGAATTAGCCTTCTTATTTCATGTAATAGATATAATAGATTACAAATTAATATGTGTACATGTAATAGATATAATAGATCACAAATTAATGTGTTTGTATTCATAATATGCTCAATAGTTTACTTTTTTTAGTAGTATTTTTGTAACATTCTTAATTACTTAAGCTTTTTCACTCTAAGAAATTTTGAAAGTCAATAGAAAGTTTGATAGCCAAAAAAACCTGGCAAAGAAAATAAAATAATTATGTCAACTTTAATAGTAGATTGTCCTTCAAAGAAACATATAGTTTTATTGACATATGTGAAAAGCTCCATACAGAATATCATTTACTAAGAAATAAATAATTTATTATTTTAAAAATATTTACTCTGTAAATAAATATTTTTCTCATATCTTTAAGGTTGATAACTTTACTGCTCATAGCATCTGACAGTAGAGAGGTAAATACAAAAAAAACTTAAGAAACAAAATCCTGGAGAAAGAAAAAAAAGCAGTAATGCTACATTCCTCCCAAGAAACTTGTTTTAAATTTTCTAGATATAAGTAACTTTTATTTTCCTCAATCTGAACTGTAGAGATGGCAAACTGATTTTTGTTTTAGAGAATGTTCAATGCACATGTCAAGTTTTAAAATTTTTAGAAAATTTTCCTTATGAAGTGCAAATTAGCAGAGTTTTTCAAGTACTTTTTGGCCCTATTTTCATTGAGTTAATTTATATAATCAATACATGCCTGATTATCACATTCTTACCTGTGTATCTTCAAGTTCAATAAGCTCTGCAGAAACAAATTCAAAATTCACATGAAACACATGAGGAATAGTAGGAGAGTTTGCCCCGATTTTGTTTCACAGGCTTCTCATCAAACCTTATATGTGCCGCATTGCTCTGAGTTACAGACGCTTGTGCTTTTAGTACCAAGATCTTCAGTATGTCACTGCTTACTGAATGCTATTTTGGGTTCTCTGAGTAGAGCCATGAACACTGAGCCTTTGTGCAAAATATCATAAGGGCACTCTGATGTCCGTTCATAGTCTGGGATTAATATGCAGACAGCTCCAGCAAGTAGCATGAGCTGATTTTTTTCACCCTTTTTTGCTAACAACAACCAAAAAGAAAATAAAGTACTTATTGGATTGAGGTGATAAAGAGGGAATTCAACTTATGTAAGAGAATTCTGCAAGTGGAAAGGACATGCCCTCTACTTGGGGATTAGCTGATGAAACAAATGATCAATTTAAACCGGGCACAGAAGTTACTACAAAGAGAAAAGCTTTTTAACTTTGAGTCTATGCCTTCTGGCTGCTCCTTAATTCAGTCTTTCTATTCAGGAATAAAGTAGAATACAGAAAGAGAGGGCAATGTCTAAATTATAATCCTCTTCTTTTCCTTGGTTTATGCATTACCTAAATATAGTTATTGTATTAAATTTATAATTAGAATTTGTTATAGTTATTGTTATTTATTATGAAATACATAATATTATACTCCATACTGTTACTCAAGCTGTTTTTAGTTAAAAATCATCTTTTAACTAAATCAGAAAGAGGTTAAAAAAATGTGAACAGTGTCTAACACTATGATTGATGTATATAAAATTTAATATTTTTATGGTTTACATATGCAATTATTGTTAGGAGACAGCTTCAAATTTCAGAAATATACTTGAGTCCTGCAATATCGGGAGTATATACATGTTCATTGTATTTTTTATCATAACAGTGGAAGGAAAGTAGGAAAAAGATTACAATCAACGTTAGTGAGAACTAAATAGATTACGTGACGTCTGATTCATGCTTACTCCGTTTTTCAATTCATAAAAACCAAATTTCATTTGTTACCATTTGCTAAATAAAAAGATGTTAGATACCTCTGTACCATGTGGCAAAACCAAACAAGAATAAGTTAAATAAGTTTTTCCCCAAGAGCTATTTTTTAAATTTTAATTGTGGTAAGAACACTTAACATGAGAGTTACCCTCTTGACAAATTGTAAAGTGCACAGTACAGTCTTGTAAACTAGCAGCACAACAATGTACAGCAGATCTCTAGAACTTTCTCATCTTGTATAACGGAAACTTTATACCCATTGAACAACGGCTCCCCATTTCCACCTGCCCCCAGGCCCCATCAACTGCCATTCTATCCTCTGCTTCTGAGTTTGACAAATTAAGACACCTCATATAAGTGGACTCATGCAATATATCCTTCTGTGAATGTCTCATTTCACTTGCATAATGTCCTCTAGATTCATCCATGTTCTAGTTTTGGGTAAGGATCTAACATCTTATGGAGTATTGTTTCCTGCCTTGATACAGTATCCAGATCCACTCTGAATTGCAATTACACTTTTTCAACCTGACAGCCTGGTGCCACAAGATGTCCCGAGGGCTTATCTTAAGGCAAAAGAGAACAAGTGTGGATCAGCATTTTCTACACCGACTGTAATAATACCACTAAAAGGACAATCAGGACTGTAGAAAATCCACTGAGACAGTATTAAACTTTCTACAGAAGGTACAGTTTGAAACTATATATTTTAAGTAGAATACCATTAACAGCAAGTTTTGATTTCATTAAGGGAAGACCTGTCATAAAACACATGTAAAGTGACCAACTAGATTTGATTTTAATATAGCACAAAGTACTATAAATTACTAAAAAATGCTTATCCTCCCTGGGGGACAGATAGGCTGGAATCCAGCAAGTCTCTACAGGTATGCCAAAACCAAGAATGTAGACTTGGCTGGACTGATGGGACTCAAATAAGCTCAAATAAGCTTAGTCATCAAATAAGCTTAGGGATTACTTCTAGTGCGTTTTCTTCATATCAGGAGAAAAGTCTTTTTCAGGAGTGGGAGGGAAAAGAAGTAGTGCACGGAACATAACTGTATAAGAATGGAGAGTCCCAGAATTAAGTACAGCACTATCCATAGGAGAGCCAAAGCCATTACACTACGGGTTATTGGAGGTCTCCACACCATAGAACAAACGTAAGGCACGGTGGACAATTCCTGTGACACAGACGCTGTTTCATAACTACACAGAAACATTCTAGTAAACAATTGTCAGCTTTCACATGCAATCTGGGGGAATTCTACAAATGTCATCTGCCAGCAGCCTGATGAAAAGAGCATGAAGTTTTAGAAGCATTCAAGCCAGGATTGAATTGAGTCAATCTAAATAAAGATTTAAATTAAAATATTACAATTCATCAATGCTCTGATGAGCCATCAGTTTCTTTTTTAAAAGAAGATAATTAAGGAATGTAAATCCATTGACTAGCCGCAGACTGGACCAGCTAATGAAGTTCAGATCTAATAGCAGGCAGAGGACAAAAGCCAAATGTTATTCAAGTTCTGACCCATCCCTTGAGATAAAACTTCATTCATAAAGTTTAGGTCTACCTACATCACAGCATAGATGATCAAGGTGACTTTAATTAGTATAAAGGCTCTAATCAGCTGTGGTCTGGATGGTAGAATTTAAGGTCTACATCCTGATCATCACAGTCTTGGAGCATACTATTATTTATTATTTATTATAATAATATATTAGTATTATAATAAAATTATATTCATGAGCAGTTTTGGAAAGACTCATAATGTATTAAGATAGAAATAATTGAAAATGTATTAACTGTATGTCACAGTATCAATTAGGATTCTTTTGGCTGCCACAGAAACAACAATACAAATTAAAGTTTAAAAAATGGATTAAACCTTGGAGAAATGTGGAACATACATAGAAAAATGAAATAGGCTTAGGTTTAGTTGGATCCAGTGGTTTAACACTGCAATCAGTTTTCCAGGTCTGTTTGCTCTCCTCTGGTGCTTAAGAGTAAGTAAGTGTTTCCCCAAGAGTGTCCCAAACACTCCACTTTTACCTTATTGACTAATATAATCATTTGTCCATATCTGAACAAATTATGCCAAAGAGAAAAGCTTAGAACCATTAAGCCATTCCTGCACCTGGGAGTAAGAACTACCTGGTAAACAGATTAATGTCAGCTAATCAAGGTTAGATCGTTGAATCTAGTTGGCAATCAACAGTATTCACTATAGACATGTATGTAAAATAGCTTTTTAAAAAGCTGAAAATAAAAATATTTTTTTCTGTGAATGACTTTTAGATGGTATTCTTTTCTAATGGTCCAATTTAATGTATTTTCTTTTCTTTGTTTTTGAAATTGTGAGCATATATCACAATGATAAATAGAAGATAAAATAAAATGAATAACAATAAAAATGACAGTAAAACACTAGTTAATCCATATATTTCAAACAATGGCAAAATCCTTTTTTGTTAAACTCAGAAAACTTGGCTCCTAGTAAAGAAACATTCTATTGAATAGGGCAACATTTTGTATGGTCTTAGAAGATTTACCTTTTGAAGCCTAGTTGCAGTAGCCATTGATTTGCTCTAATTAAAATGTATCTGTTCATATATCTATATTTTCTTCTTTTATTTTCTGTTTTGTTTTGTTATTTTTTTTTATTTCCTGTGGGCAGAACTTACTTTGTAGCTCTGCATCTAAGGAATAATTTTGTTTGGTTAAACTACACAAACCCCATGATAGAGGAAATTGACATTGAATAATACATAAATAACAAAAGTCCCATTCTATAAAAAAAGTATTTTAGTAACTGGTAATACATAAACAATTTATAATAATGGAATTCAGAAGTACAACCCCAGAAAGGTAAAATTATCCCTCTTGACCCCTGGCTCTTCAGCTATCTATCTATCCATCTATCTACCTATCAGTCATCTATCATTTTTCCTTTCGCAAGACATTGTGTTCAAGGTTATAGTTACATAAAGACAAATAAGACTGACCAACCATCTCTTGAAAATGTAAAGCACACATCATTTTTAAGCATAAAACAAGATGCTTAACAAAATGAAATTAAAAAAAAAGAAAATCCAATAAAATCACTTTGAAAGAGAGGAATGTTAACCTCCACTGACTATGTGATGAGATGTGAAATACGTGTTATTTAATCAACAGAGAATTTAATCATGAGAGAATTTTAGAACATAACAGCTGTTTGCAGACTGAGCTGTACTGTACGAGATGTCCTGACTATTGTTTAAGTTCCCTGAAATATAATGGTACCTCTAAGGCATTTCTGCATTTTATGAAAGATTTTGCATATATCTATATAAAGAAAAATCCTGTTTAAGTGGCATATATTTAAATTAATGAAAATTAGTCACTGGAAACTAGTAGTGTTTTAATATTAATTAAAGGACAATCTTTCTCCACATCAGGATCTGCAAACTAAGAAGCCAATTGCCAAATACACCCAGCTTTCTGTTTTTATAAACAAAAAAAGTTTTATTGAAACACAATCATTCTCCTTTGTTTACATATTGTCTAAATTGTCTGTGGCTGTTTTCATACTCTAAGGGCAGAGTTGAGTAGTTGCAGCAGAGACTCTTGACCTACAAAATCTAAACTATTTACCCTGGGACTTCCCTAGTGGCGCAGTGGTTGGGAATCCGCCTGCCAATGCAGGGAACACGGGTTCGATCCCTGGTCCAGGAAGAGCCCACATGCTGGAGCAACTAAGTTCGTAGTCCACAGCTACTGAGCCTACATGCCACAACTACTGAAGCCCGTGCTCTGCAATGAGAGGCGACCACAATGAGAAGCCTGCACACTGCAATGAAGAGTAGCGCCCACTCGGTGCAACTAGAGAAAGTCTGTGCCCAGCAATGAAGACCCAACGCAGCCAAAAATAAATAAATTTCAAAAATAAATAAAATAAAATATTTACCCTGGCCATTTACAGGAAAAGTTTACCACCTTCTGATTTATATTCATGTGATGTAGTGATTTTAAGTTCATATTTATAGCATAGTTTACTTAAAAATTAAATTACATGCATTTGATCAATATAAATAAGCACACATAAATAAACAAAAATCTACACAGCAGCAATCATCTTGTTCTACATTATCTTGCCTGTCGGTGGGTCAATGAATTAATATGGTTGAATAAAATGTTAGCTTTTATAAAGATAGCTTAAATATTTTATATTTACCTAAAATATATACATTCAGGTTAATTTTATACATATATTTTGCCCTAGGGTGTCAAGGTATTTTCTTTGAGATATTATCCTCGGAATGAGTCTCTGCATATTTTTCTATAAAACACATTCATCATATGTCTATGTTTTCCAGTTTGTTTAAGAATAAAGAAGGAGAAGGCTTCCGGGAAGATGGCGGAAGAGTAAGACGCGGAGATCACCTTCCTCCCCACAGATACACCAGTAATACATCTACACGTGGAACAACTCCTACAGAATACCTACTGAACGCTGGCAGAAGACCTCAGACCTCCCAAAAGGCAAGAAACCCCCCACGTACCTGGGTAGGGCAAAAGAAAAAAGAATAAACAGAGACAAAAGGATAGGGATGGGACCTGCACCAGTGGGAGGGAACCGTGAAGGAGGAAAGGTTTCCACACACTAGGAAGCCCCTTCGCGGGCGGAGACTGCGGGTGGCGGAGGGGGAAAGCTTCGGAGCCGCGGAGGAGAGCACAGCAACAGGGGTGCGGAGGCCAAAGCGGAGAGATTCCCGCACAGAGGGTCGGTGCAGACCGACACTCACCAGCCCGAGAGGCTTGTCTGCTCACCCGCCGGGGTGGGCGGGGCTGGGAGCTGAGGCTCGGGCTTCAGTCGGAGCGCAGGGAGAGGACTGGGGTTGGCGGCATGAACACAGCCTGAAGGGGTTAGTGCGCCACGGCTAGCCGGGAGGGAGTCCAGGAAAAAGTCTGGACCTGCCGAAGAGGCAAGAGACTTTTTCTTCCCTCTTTGTTTCCTGGTGCGCGAGGAGAGGGGATTAAGAGCGCTGCTTAAAGGAGCTCCAGAGACGGGCGCGAGCCACGGCTAAAAGCGCGGACCACAGAGACGGGCATGAGATGCTAAGGCTGCTGCTGCCGCCACCAAGAAGCCTGTGTGCGAACACACGTCACTATCCACACCCCCCGTCCCAGGAGCCTGTGCAGCCCGCCACTGCCAGGATCCCGGGATCCAGGGACAACTCCCCTGGGAGAACGCACGATGCGCCTCAGGCTGGTGCAACGTCACGCCGGCCTCTGCCGCCGCAGGCTCGCCCCACACTCCGTGCCCCTCCCTCCCCCCGGCCTGAGTGAGCCAGAGACCCCAAAACAGCGGCTCCTTTAACCCTGTCCTGTCTGAGCGAAGAACAGACGCCCTACGGCAACCTACACGCACAGGCAGGTCCAAATCCAAAGCTGAGCACCTGTGAGCTGTGAGAACAAAGAAGAGAAAGGGAAATCTCTCCCAGCAGCCTCAGAAGCAGCAGATTAAAGCTCCACAATCAACTTGATGTACCTGCATCTGTGGAATACATGAATGGACAACGAATCATCCCAAATTAAGGAGGTGGACTATGAGAGCAAGATTTATGATTTTTTCCTCTTTTTGTGTGTATGTGTATGCTTCTGTGTGAGATTTTGTCTATATAGCTTTGCTTCCGCCATTTGTCCTAGGGTTCTATCCATCCTTTTTTTTTGTTTTTTTTTCAAATTTCTTTTTCTTAATAATAATTTTTTATTTTAATATTATATTTTATCTTACTTTATTTTATTTCACTTTATCTTCTTTCTTTTTTTCCTTCCTTTCCTCCTTCCTTCCTCCCTCCCTCCTTTCTTTCTTTCTTTCTACTTCTACTAATTCTTTCTTTCTACTTTTTTCCCTTTTATGCTGAGCCGTGTGGATGAAAGGCTCTTGGTGCTGCAGCCAGGAGTCAGTGCTGTGCCTCTGAGGTGGGAGAGCCAACTTCAGGACACTGGTCCACAAGAGACCTCCCAACTCCAGATCCATATAATATAAAATGCTGAAAAACTCCCAGATATCTCATCTCAACACCAGCACCCAGCTTCACTCAACGACCAGCAGGCTACAGTGCTGGACATCCTATGTCAAACAACTAGCAAGACAGGAACACAACCCCACCCATTAGCAGAGAGGCTGCCTAAAATCATAATAAGTCCACAGACACCCCAAAACACACCACCAGATGTGGACCTGCCCACCAGAAAGACAAGATCCAGCCTCATCCACCAGAACACAGGCACTAGTCCCCTCCACCAGGAAGCCTACACAAACCACTGAACCAACTTTAGCCACTGAGGACAGACACCAAAAACAACGGGAACTACGAACCTGCAGCCTGCAAAAAGGAGACCCCAAACACAGTAGGATAAGCAAAATGAGAAGACAGAAAAACACACAGCAGATGAAGGAGCAAGATAAAAATGCACCAGACCTAACAAATGAAGAGGAAATAGGCAGTCTACCTGAAAAAGAATTCAGAATAATGATAGTAAAGATGATCCAAAATCTTGGAAATAGAATAGACAAAATGGAAGAAACATTTAACAAGGACTTAGAAGAACTAAAGATGAAACAAACAAGGATGAACAACACAATAAATGAAATTAAAAATACTACAGATGGAATCAATAGCAGAATAACTGAGGCAGAAGAGCGGATAAGTGACCTGGAAGATAAAATAGTGGAAATAACGACTGCAGAGCAGAATAACGAAAAAAGAATG